>NW_027463195.1:0-31862 GCF_050947455.1 Rhinoderma darwinii | reverse complement strand
ACAGTGCTTCTATACTAATTGCCAGGCGCTGAGACGAATGCCACCAAGATCAAGCGTCTAAGACTTACGGTTCAAGAATTAGCCTCAGAAACAGTGGGAAACAGTGCTTCTATACTAATTGCCAGGCGCTGAGACGAATGCCGCCAAGATCGAGCGTCTATGACTTACGGTTCAAGAATTAGCCTAAAAAAACAGTGGTTTTGAACATGCTGCCAATAGCTCGCCTGGGAAACATCCAGAGAAGTCCAAGATAGTGTTTTTTAGACTGGCTGCCACGAGCTGAAACGAATGCAACCAAGAGCGAGCGTCTGTGACTTACGGTTCAAGAGTTATTCACAGAAACATGGTTCTGAACTTTGCTGCCAGCCGCGAAAGCGAAAGTAACCAAGATCGAGCGTCTAGGATTTACTTGTCAATAGCTCGCCTGGGAAACATCCAGAGAAGTCAAAGACAGTGCTTCTATACTAATTGCCAGGCGCTGAGACGAATGCCGCCAAGATCAAGCGTCTAAGACTTACGGTTCAAGAATTAGCCTCAGAAACAGTGGGAAACAGTGCTTCTATACTAATTGCCAGGCGCTGAGACGAATGCCGTCAAGATCGAGCGTCTATGACTTACGGTTCAAGAATTAGCCTCAGAAACAGTGGTTTTGAACATGCTGCCAATAGCTCGCCTGGGAAACATCCAGAGAAGTCCAAGATAATGTTTTTTAGACTGGCTGCCACGAGCTGAAACGAATGCAGCCAAGAGCGAGCGTCTGTGACTTACGGTTCAAGAGTCATTCACAGAAACATGGTTCTGAACTTTGCTGCCAGCCGCGAAAGCGAAAGCAACCAAGATCGAGCGTCTAGGATTTACTTGTGAATAGCTCGCCTGGAAAACATCCAGAGAAGTCAAAGACAGTGCAGCTATACTAATTGCCAGGCGCTGAGACGAATGCCGCCAAGATCAAGCGTCTAAGACTTACGGTTCAAGAATTAGCCTCAGAAACAGTGGGAAACAGTGCTTTTATACTAATTGCCAGGTGCTGAGACGAATGCCGCCAAGATCGAGCGTCTATGACTTACGGTTCAAGAATTAGCCTCAGAAACAGTGGTTCTGAACATGCTGCCAATAGCTCGCCTGGGAAACATCCAGAGAAGTCCAAGATAGTGTTTTTTAGACTGGCTGCCACGAGCTGAAACGAATGCAGCCAAGAGCGAGCGTCTGTGACTTACGGTTCAAGAGTTATTCACAGAAACATGGTTCTGAACTTTGCTGCCAGCCGCGAAAGCGAAAATAACCAAGATCGAGCGTCTAGGATTTACTTGTGAATAGCTCGCCTGGAAAACATCCAGAGAAGTCAAATACAGTGCAGCTATACTAATTGCCAGGCGCTGAGACGAATGCCGCCAAGATCAAGCATCTAAGACTTACGGTTCAAGAATTAGCCTCAGAAACAGTGGGAAACAGTGCTTCTATACTAATTGCCAGGCGCTGAGACGAATGCCGCCAAGATCGAGCGTCTATGACTTACGGTTCAAGAATTAGCCTCAGAAACAGTGGTTCTGAACTTTGCTGCCAGCCGCGAAAGCGAAAGCAACCAAGATCGAGCGTCTAGGATTTACTTGTGAATAGCTCGCCTGGAAAACATCCAGAGAAGTCAAAGACAGTGCAGCTATACTAATTGCCAGGCGCTGAGACGAATGCCGCCAAGATCAAGCGTCTAAGACTTACGGTTCAAGAATTAGCCTCAGAAACAGTGGGAAACAGTGCTTCTATACTAATTGCCAGGCGCTGAGACGAATGCCGCCAAGATCGAGCGTCTATGACTTACGGTTCAAGAATTAGCCTCAGAAACAGTGGTTCTGAACATGCTGCCAATAGCTCGTCTGGGAAACATCCAGAGAAGTCCAAGATAGTGTTTTTTAGACTGGCTGCCACGAGCTGAAACGAATGCAGCCAAGAGCGAGCGTCTGTGACTTACGGTTCAAGAGTTATTCACAGAAACATGGTTCTGAACTTTGCTGCCAGCCGCGAAAGCGAAAATAACCAAGATCGAGCGTCTAGGATTTACTTGTCAATAGCTCGCCTGGGAAACATCCAGAGAAGTCAAAGACAGTGCTTCTATACTAATTGCCAGGCGCTGAGACGAATGCCGCAAAGATCGAGCGTCTAAGATTAACGGTTCAAGAATTAGCCTCAGAAACAGTGGGAAACAGTGTTTCTATACTAATTGCCAGGCGCTGAGACGAATGCCGCCAAGATCGAGCATAAAAGACTTACGGTTCAAGAATTAGCCTCAGAAACAGTGGGAAACAGTGCTTTTATACTAATTGCCAGGCGCTGAGACGAATGCCGCCAAGATCGAGCGTCTATGACTTACGGTTCAAGAATTAGCCTCAGAAACAGTGGTTCTAAACATGCTGCCAATAGCTCGCCTGGGAAACATCCAGAGAAGTCCAAGATAGTGTTTTTTAGACTGGCTGCCACGAGCTGAAACGAATGCAGCCAAGAGCGAGCGTCTGTGACTTACGGTTCAAGAGTTATTCACAGAAACATGGTTCTGAACTTTGCTGCCAGCCGCGAAAGCGAAAATAACCAAGATCGAGCGTCTAGGATTTTCTTGTCAATAGCTCGCCTGGGAAACATACAGAGAAGTCAAAGACAGTGCTTCTATACTAATTGCCAGGCGCTGAGACGAATGCCGCGAAGATCGAGCGTCTATGACTTACGGTTCAAGAATTAGCCACAGAAACAGTGGGAAACAGTGCTTCTATACTAATTGCCAGGCGCTGAGACGAATGCCGCCAAGATCGAGCGTCTATGACTTACGGTTCAAGAAATAGCCTCAGAAACAGTGGTTCTGAACATGCTGCTAATAGCTCGCCTGGGAAACATCCAGAGAAGTCCAATATAGTGTTTTTTAGACTGGCTGCCACGAGCTGAAACAAATGCAACCAAGAGCGAGCGTCTGTGACTTACGGTTCAAGAGTTATTCACAGAAACATGGTTCTGAACTTTGCTGCCAGCCGCGAAAGCGAAAGTAACCGAGATCGAGCGTCTAGGATTTACTTGTCAATAGCTCGCCTGGGAAACATCCAGAGAAGTCAAAGACAGTGCTTCTATACTAATTGCCAGGCGCTGAGACGAATGCCGCCAAGATCGAGCGTCTATGACTTACGGTTCAAGAATTAGCCTCAGAAACAGTGGGAAACAGTGCTTCTATACTAATTTCCAGGCGCTGAGACGAATGCCGCCAAGATCGAGCGTCTATGACTTACGGTTCAAGAATTAGCCTCAGAAACAGTGATTCTGAACATGCTGCCAATAGCTCGCCTGGGAAACATCCAGAGAAGTCCAAGATAGTGTTTTTTAGACTGGCTGCCACGAGCTGAAACGAATGCAGCCAAGAGCGAGCGTCTGTCACTTACGGTTCAAGAGTTATTCACAGAAACATGGTTCTGAACTTTGCTGCCAGCCGCGAAAGCAAAAGTAACCAAGATCGAGCGTCTAGGATTTACTTGTCAATAGCTCGCCTGGGAAACATCCAGAGAAGTCAAAGACAGTGCTTCTACACTAATTGCCAGGCGCTGAGACGAATGCCGCCAAGATCAAGCGTCTATGACTTACGGTTCAAGAATTAGCCTCAGAAACAGTGGTTTTGAACATGCTGCCAATAGCTCGCCTGGGAAACATCCAGAGAAGTCCAAGATAATGTTTTTTAGACTGGCTGCCACGAGCTGAAACGAATGCAGCCAAGAGCGAGCGTCTGTGACTTACGGTTCAAGAGTTATTCACAGAAACATGGTTCTGAACTTTGCTGCCAGCCGCGAAAGCGAAAATAACCAAGATCGAGCGTCTAGGATTTACTTGTGAATAGCTCGCCTGGAGAACATCCAGATAAGTCAAAGACAGTGCAGCTATACTAATTGCCAGGCGCTGAGACGAATGCCGCCAACATCAAGCGTCTAAGACTTACGGTTCAAGAATTAGCCTCAGAAACAGTGGGAAACAGTGCTTCTATACTAATTGCCAGGCGCTGAGACGAATGCCGCCAAGATCGAGCGTCTATGACTTACGGTTCAAGAATTAGCCTCAGAAACAGTGGTTCTGAACTTTGCTGCCAGCCGCGAAAGCGAAAGCAACCAAGATCGAGCGTCTAGGATTTACTTGTGAATAGCTCGCCTGGAAAACATCCAGAGAAGTCAAAGACAGTGCAGCTATACTAATTGCCAGGCGCTGAGACGAATGCCGCCAAGATCGAGCGTCTATGACTTACGGTTCAAGAATTAGCCTCAGAAACAGTGGGAAACAGTGCTTCTATACTAATTTCCAGGCGCTGAGACGAATGCCGCCAAGATCGAGCGTCTATGACTTACGGTTCAAGAATTAGCCTCAGAAACAGTGATTCTGAACATGCTGCCAATAGCTCGCCTCGGAAACATCCAGAGAAGTCCAAGATAGTGTTTTTTAGACTGGCTGCCACGAGCTGAAACGAATGCAGCCAAGAGCGAGCGTCTGTCACTTACGGTTCAAGAGTTATTCACAGAAACATGGTTCTGAACTTTGCTGCCAGCCGCGAAAGCAAAAGTAACCAAGATCGAGCGTCTAGGATTTACTTGTCAATAGCTCGCCTGGGAAACATCCAGAGAAGTCAAAGACAGTGCTTCTACACTAATTGCCAGGCGCTGAGACGAATGCCGCCAAGATCAAGCGTCTATGACTTAGGGTTCAAGAATTAGCCTCAGAAACAGTGGTTCTGAACATGCTGCCAATAGCTCACCTGGGAAACATCCAGAGAAGTCCAAGATAGTGTTTTTTAGACTGGCTGCCACGAGCTGAAACGAATGCAGCCAAGAGCGAGCGTCTGTCACTTACGGTTCAAGAGTTATTCACAGAAACATGGTTCTGAACTTTGCTGCCAGCCGCGAAAGCGAAAGTAACCAAGTTCGAGCGTCTAGGATTTACTTGTGAATAGCTCGCCTGGGAAACATCCAGATTAGTCAAAGACAGTGCTTCTATACTAATTGCCAGGCGCTGAGACGAATGCCGCCAAGATCAAGCGTCTTTGACTTACGGTTCAAGAATTAGCCTCAGAAACAGTGGGAAACAGTGCTTCTATACTAATTGCCAGGCGCTGAGACGAATGCCGCCAAGATCGAGCGTCTTTGACTTACGGTTCAAGAATTAGCCTCAGAAACAGTGGTTCAAAACATGCTGCCAATAGCTCGCCTGGGAAACATCCAGAGAAGTCCAAGATAGTGTTTTTTAGACTGGCTGCCACGAGCTGAAACGAATGCAGCAAAGAGCGAGCGTCTGTGACTTACGGTTCAAGAGTTATTCACAGAAACATGATTCGGAACTTTGCTGCCAGCCGCGAAAGCGAAAATAACCAAGATCGAGCGTCTAGGATTTACTTGTCAATAGCTCGCCTGGGAAACATCCAGTGAAGTCAAAGACAGTGCTTCTATACTAATTGCCAGGCGCTGAGACGAATGCCGCCAAGATCGAGCGTCTATGACTTACGGTTCAAGAATTAGCCTCAGAAACAGTGGGAAACAGTGCTTCTATACTAATTTCCAGGCGCTGAGACGAATGCCGCCAAGATCGAGCGTCTATGACTTACGGTTCAAGAATTAGCCTCAGAAACAGTGGATCTAAACATGCTGCCAATAGCTCGCCTGGGAAACATCCAGAGAAGTCCAAGATAGTGTTTTTTAGACTGGCTGCCACGAGCTGAAACGAATGCAGCCAAGAGCGAGCGTCTGTCACTTACGGTTCAAGAGTTATTCACAGAAACATGGTTCTGAACTTTGCTGCCAGCCGCGAAAGCGAAAGTAACCAAGATCGAGCGTCTAGGATTTACTTGTGAATAGCTCGCCTGGGAAACGTCCAGATAAGTCAAAGACAGTGCTTCTATACTAATTGCCAGGCACTGAGACGAATGCCGCCAAGATCAAGCGTCTAAGACTTACGGTTCAAGAATTAGCCTCAGAAACAGTGGGAAACAGTGCTTCTATACTAATTGCCAGGCGCTGAGACGAATGCCGCCAAGATCGAGCGTCTATGACTTACGGTTCAAGAATTAGCCTCAGAAACAGTGGTTCTAAACATGCTGCCAATAGCTCGCCTGGGAAACATCCAGAGAAGTCCAAGATAGTGTTTTTTAGACTGGCTGCCACGAGCTGAAACGAATGCAGCCAAGAGCGAGCGTCTGTCACTTACGGTTCAAGAGTTATTCACAGAAACATGGTTCTGAACTTTGCTGCCAGCCGCGAAAGCGAAAGTAACCAAGATCGAGCGTCTAGGATTTACTTGTGAATAGCTCGCCTGGGAAACGTCCAGATAAGTCAAAGACAGTGCTTCTATACTAATTGCCAGGCACTGAGACGAATGCCGCCAAGATCAAGCGTCTAAGACTTACGGTTCAAGAATTAGCCTCAGAAACAGTGGGAAACAGTGCTTCTATACTAATTGCCAGGCGCTGAGACGAATGCCGCCAAGATCGAGCGTCTATGACTTACGGTTCAAGAATTAGCCTAAAAAAACAGTGGTTTTGAACATGCTGCCAATAGCTCGCCTGGGAAACATCCAGAGAAGTCCAAGATAGTGTTTTTTAGACTGGCTGCCACGAGCTGAAACGAATGCAACCAAGAGCGAGCGTCTGTGACTTACGGTTCAAGAGTTATTCACAGAAACATGGTTCTGAACTTTGCTGCCAGCCGCGAAAGCGAAAATAACCAAGATCGAGCGTCTAGGATTTACTTGTCAATAGCTCGCCTGGGAAACATCCAGAGAAGTCAAAGACAGTGCTTCTATACTAATTGCCAGGCGCTGAGACGAATGCCGCAAAGATCGAGCGTCTAAGATTAACGGTTCAAGAATTAGCCTCAGAAACAGTGGGAAACAGTGTTTCTATACTAATTGCCAGGCGCTGAGACGAATGCCGCCAAGATCGAGCATAAAAGACTTACGGTTCAAGAATTAGCCTCAGAAACAGTGGGAAACAGTGCTTTTATACTAATTGCCAGGCGCTGAGACGAATGCCGCCAAGATCGAGCGTCTATGACTTACGGTTCAAGAATTAGCCTCAGAAACAGTGGTTCTAAACATGCTGCCAATAGCTCGCCTGGGAAACATCCAGAGAAGTCCAAGATAGTGTTTTTTAGACTGGCTGCCACGAGCTGAAACGAATGCAGCCAAGAGCGAGCGTCTGTGACTTACGGTTCAAGAGTTATTCACAGAAACATGGTTCTGAACTTTGCTGCCAGCCGCGAAAGCGAAAATAACCAAGATCGAGCGTCTAGGATTTTCTTGTCAATAGCTCGCCTGGGAAACATACAGAGAAGTCAAAGACAGTGCTTCTATACTAATTGCCAGGCGCTGAGACGAATGCCGCGAAGATCGAGCGTCTATGACTTACGGTTCAAGAATTAGCCTCAGAAACAGTGGGAAACAGTGCTTCTATACTAATTGCCAGGCGCTGAGACGAATGCCGCCAAGATCGAGCGTCTATGACTTACGGTTCAAGAAATAGCCTCAGAAACAGTGGTTCTGAACATGCTGCTAATAGCTCGCCTGGGAAACATCCAGAGAAGTCCAATATAGTGTTTTTTAGACTGGCTGCCACGAGCTGAAACAAATGCAACCAAGAGCGAGCGTCTGTGACTTACGGTTCAAGAGTTATTCACAGAAACATGGTTCTGAACTTTGCTGCCAGCCGCGAAAGCGAAAGTAACCGAGATCGAGCGTCTAGGATTTACTTGTCAATAGCTCGCCTGGGAAACATCCAGAGAAGTCAAAGACAGTGCTTCTATACTAATTGCCAGGCGCTGAGACGAATGCCGCCAAGATCGAGCGTCTATGACTTACGGTTCAAGAATTAGCCTCAGAAACAGTGGGAAACAGTGCTTCTATACTAATTTCCAGGCGCTGAGACGAATGCCGCCAAGATCGAGCGTCTATGACTTACGGTTCAAGAATTAGCCTCAGAAACAGTGATTCTGAACATGCTGCCAATAGCTCGCCTGGGAAACATCCAGAGAAGTCCAAGATAGTGTTTTTTAGACTGGCTGCCACGAGCTGAAACGAATGCAGCCAAGAGCGAGCGTCTGTCACTTACGGTTCAAGAGTTATTCACAGAAACATGGTTCTGAACTTTGCTGCCAGCCGCGAAAGCAAAAGTAACCAAGATCGAGCGTCTAGGATTTACTTGTCAATAGCTCGCCTGGGAAACATCCAGAGAAGTCAAAGACAGTGCTTCTACACTAATTGCCAGGCGCTGAGACGAATGCCGCCAAGATCAAGCGTCTATGACTTACGGTTCAAGAATTAGCCTCAGAAACAGTGGTTTTGAACATGCTGCCAATAGCTCGCCTGGGAAACATCCAGAGAAGTCCAAGATAATGTTTTTTAGACTGGCTGCCACGAGCTGAAACGAATGCAGCCAAGAGCGAGCGTCTGTGACTTACGGTTCAAGAGTTATTCACAGAAACATGGTTCTGAACTTTGCTGCCAGCCGCGAAAGCGAAAATAACCAAGATCGAGCGTCTAGGATTTACTTGTGAATAGCTCGCCTGGAGAACATCCAGATAAGTCAAAGACAGTGCAGCTATACTAATTGCCAGGCGCTGAGACGAATGCCGCCAACATCAAGCGTCTAAGACTTACGGTTCAAGAATTAGCCTCAGAAACAGTGGGAAACAGTGCTTCTATACTAATTGCCAGGCGCTGAGACGAATGCCGCCAAGATCGAGCGTCTATGACTTACGGTTCAAGAATTAGCCTCAGAAACAGTGGTTCTGAACTTTGCTGCCAGCCGCGAAAGCGAAAGCAACCAAGATCGAGCGTCTAGGATTTACTTGTGAATAGCTCGCCTGGAAAACATCCAGAGAAGTCAAAGACAGTGCAGCTATACTAATTGCCAGGCGCTGAGACGAATGCCGCCAAGATCGAGCGTCTATGACTTACGGTTCAAGAATTAGCCTCAGAAACAGTGGGAAACAGTGCTTCTATACTAATTTCCAGGCGCTGAGACGAATGCCGCCAAGATCGAGCGTCTATGACTTACGGTTCAAGAATTAGCCTCAGAAACAGTGATTCTGAACATGCTGCCAATAGCTCGCCTCGGAAACATCCAGAGAAGTCCAAGATAGTGTTTTTTAGACTGGCTGCCACGAGCTGAAACGAATGCAGCCAAGAGCGAGCGTCTGTCACTTACGGTTCAAGAGTTATTCACAGAAACATGGTTCTGAACTTTGCTGCCAGCCGCGAAAGCAAAAGTAACCAAGATCGAGCGTCTAGGATTTACTTGTCAATAGCTCGCCTGGGAAACATCCAGATAAGTCAAAGACAGTGCTTCTACACTAATTGCCAGGCGCTGAGACGAATGCCGCCAAGATCAAGCGTCTATGACTTAGGGTTCAAGAATTAGCCTCAGAAACAGTGGTTCTGAACATGCTGCCAATAGCTCACCTGGGAAACATCCAGAGAAGTCCAAGATAGTGTTTTTTAGACTGGCTGCCACGAGCTGAAACGAATGCAGCCAAGAGCGAGCGTCTGTCACTTACGGTTCAAGAGTTATTCACAGAAACATGGTTCTGAACTTTGCTGCCAGCCGCGAAAGCGAAAGTAACCAAGTTCGAGCGTCTAGGATTTACTTGTGAATAGCTCGCCTGGGAAACATCCAGATTAGTCAAAGACAGTGCTTCTATACTAATTGCCAGGCGCTGAGACGAATGCCGCCAAGATCAAGCGTCTTTGACTTACGGTTCAAGAATTAGCCTCAGAAACAGTGGGAAACAGTGCTTCTATACTAATTGCCAGGCGCTGAGACGAATGCCGCCAAGATCGAGCGTCTTTGACTTACGGTTCAAGAATTAGCCTCAGAAACAGTGGTTCAAAACATGCTGCCAATAGCTCGCCTGGGAAACATCCAGAGAAGTCCAAGATAGTGTTTTTTAGACTGGCTGCCACGAGCTGAAACGAATGCAGCAAAGAGCGAGCGTCTGTGACTTACGGTTCAAGAGTTATTCACAGAAACATGATTCGGAACTTTGCTGCCAGCCGCGAAAGCGAAAATAACCAAGATCGAGCGTCTAGGATTTACTTGTCAATAGCTCGCCTGGGAAACATCCAGTGAAGTCAAAGACAGTGCTTCTATACTAATTGCCAGGCGCTGAGACGAATGCCGCCAAGATCGAGCGTCTATGACTTACGGTTCAAGAATTAGCCTCAGAAACAGTGGGAAACAGTGCTTCTATACTAATTTCCAGGCGCTGAGACGAATGCCGCCAAGATCGAGCGTCTATGACTTACGGTTCAAGAATTAGCCTCAGAAACAGTGGATCTAAACATGCTGCCAATAGCTCGCCTGGGAAACATCCAGAGAAGTCCAAGATAGTGTTTTTTAGACTGGCTGCCACGAGCTGAAACGAATGCAGCCAAGAGCGAGCGTCTGTCACTTACGGTTCAAGAGTTATTCACAGAAACATGGTTCTGAACTTTGCTGCCAGCCGCGAAAGCGAAAGTAACCAAGATCGAGCGTCTAGGATTTACTTGTGAATAGCTCGCCTGGGAAACGTCCAGATAAGTCAAAGACAGTGCTTCTATACTAATTGCCAGGCACTGAGACGAATGCCGCCAAGATCAAGCGTCTAAGACTTACGGTTCAAGAATTAGCCTCAGAAACAGTGGGAAACAGTGCTTCTATACTAATTGCCAGGCGCTGAGACGAATGCCGCCAAGATCGAGCGTCTATGACTTACGGTTCAAGAATTAGCCTCAGAAACAGTGGTTCTAAACATGCTGCCAATAGCTCGCCTGGGAAACATCCAGAGAAGTCCAAGATAGTGTTTTTTAGACTGGCTGCCACGAGCTGAAACGAATGCAGCCAAGAGCGAGCGTCTGTCACTTACGGTTCAAGAGTTATTCACAGAAACATGGTTCTGAACTTTGCTGCCAGCCGCGAAAGCGAAAGTAACCAAGATCGAGCGTCTAGGATTTACTTGTGAATAGCTCGCCTGGGAAACGTCCAGATAAGTCAAAGACAGTGCTTCTATACTAATTGCCAGGCACTGAGACGAATGCCGCCAAGATCAAGCGTCTAAGACTTACGGTTCAAGAATTAGCCTCAGAAACAGTGGGAAACAGTGCTTCTATACTAATTGCCAGGCGCTGAGACGAATGCCGCCAAGATCGAGCGTCTATGACTTACGGTTCAAGAATTAGCCTAAAAAAACAGTGGTTTTGAACATGCTGCCAATAGCTCGCCTGGGAAACATCCAGAGAAGTCCAAGATAGTGTTTTTTAGACTGGCTGCCACGAGCTGAAACGAATGCAACCAAGAGCGAGCGTCTGTGACTTACGGTTCAAGAGTTATTCACAGAAACATGGTTCTGAACTTTGCTGCCAGCCGCGAAAGCGAAAATAACCAAGATCGAGCGTCTAGGATTTACTTGTCAATAGCTCGCTTGGGAAACATCCAGAGAAGTCAAAGACAGTGCTTCTATACTAATTGCCAGGCGCTGAGACGAATGCCGCCAAGATCGAGCGTCTAAGACTTACGGTTCAAGAATTAGCCTCAGAAACAGTGGGAAACAGTGTTTCTATACTAATTGCCAGGCGCTGAGACGAATGCCGCCAAGATCAAGCGTAAAAGACTTACGGTTCAAGAATTAGCCTCAGAAACAGTGGGAAACAGTGCTTTTATACTAATTGCCAGGCGCTGAGACGAATGCCGCCAAGATCGAGCGTCTATGACTTACGGTTCAAGAATTAGCCTCAGAAACAGTGGTTCTAAACATGCTGCCAATAGCTCGCCTGGGAAACATCCAGAGAAGTCCAAGATAGTGTTTTTTAGACTGGCTGCCACGAGCTGAAACGAATGCAGCCAAGAGCGAGCGTCTGTGACTTACGGTTCAAGAGTTATTCACAGAAACATGGTTCTGAACTTTGCTGCCAGCCGCGAAAGCGAAAATAACCAAGATCGAGCGTCTAGGATTTACTTGTCAATAGCTCGCCTGGGAAACATCCAGAGAAGTCAAAGACAGTGCTTCTATACTAATTGCCAGGCGCTGAGACGAATGCCGCCAAGATCGAGCGTCTAAGACTTACGGTTCAAGAATTAGCCTCAGAAACAGTGGGAAACAGTGTTTCTATACTAATTGCCAGGCGCTGAGACGAATGCCGCCAAGATCAAGCGTAAAAGACTTACGGTTCAAGAATTAGCCTCAGAAACAGTGGGAAACAGTGCTTTTATACTAATTGCCAGGCGCTGAGACGAATGCCGCCAAGATCGAGCGTCTATGACTTACGGTTCAAGAATTAGCCTAAGAAACAGTGGTTCTAAACATGCTGCCAATAGCTCGCCTGGGAAACATCCAGAGAAGTCCAAGATAGTGTTTTTTAGACTGGCTGCCACGAGCTGAAACGAATGCAGCCAAGAGCGAGCGTCTGTGACTTACGGTTCAAGAGTCAATCACAGAAACATGGTTCTGAACTTTGCTGCCAGCCGCGAAAGCGAAAATAACCAAGATCGAGCGTCTAGGATTTTCTTGTCAATAGCTCGCCTGGGAAACATACAGAGAAGTCAAAGACAGTGCTTCTATACTAATTGCCAGGCGCTGAGACGAATGCCGCCAATATCGAGCGTCTAAGACTTACGGTTCAAGAATTAGCCTCAGAAACAGTGGGAAACAGTGTTTCTATACTAATTGCCAGGCGCTGAGACGAATGCCGCCAAGATCAAGCGTAAAAGACCTACGGTTCAAGAATTAGCCTCAGAAACAGTGGGAAACAGTGCTTTTATACTAATTGCCAGGCGCTGAGACGAATGCCGCCAAGATCGAGCGTCTATGACTTACGGTTCAAGAATTAGCCTCAGAAACAGTGGTTCTAAACATGCTGCCAATAGCTCGCCTGGGAAACATCCAGAGAAGTCCAAGATAGTGTTTTTTAGACTGGCTGCCACGAGCTGAAACGAATGCAGCCAAGAGCGAGCGTCTGTGACTTACGGTTCAAGAGTCAATCACAGAAACATGGTTCTGAACTTTGCTGCCAGCCGCGAAAGCGAAAATAACCAAGATCGAGCGTCTAGGATTTTCTTGTCAATAGCTCGCCTGGGAAACATACAGAGAAGTCAAAGACAGTGCTTCTATACTAATTGCCAGGCGCTGAGACGAATGCCGCGAAGATCGAGCGTCTATGACTTACGGTTCAAGAATTAGCCTCAGAAACAGTGGGAAACAGTGCTTCTATACTAATTGCCAGGCGCTGAGACGAATGCCGCCAAGATCGAGCGTCTATGACTTACGGTTCAAGAAATAGCCTCAGAAACAGTGGTTCTGAACATGCTGCTAATTGCTCGCCTGGGAAACATCCAGAGAAGTCCAATATAGTGTTTTTTAGACTGGCTGCCACGAGCTGAAACGAATGCAACCAAGAGCGAGCGTCTGTGACTTACGGTTCAAGAGTTATTCACAGAAACATGGTTCTGAACTTTGCTGCCAGCCGCGAAAGCGAAAGTAACCGAGATCGAGCGTCTAGGATTTACTTGTGAATAGCTCGCCTGGGAAACATCCAGTGAAGTCAAAGACAGTGCTTCTATACTAATTGCCAGGCGCTGAGACGAATGCCGCCAAGATCGAGCGTCTATGACTTACGGTTCAAGAATTAGCCTCAGAAACAGTGGGAAACAGTGCTTCTATACTAATTTCCAGGCGCTGAGACGAATGCCGCCAAGATCGAGCGTCTATGACTTACGGTTCAAGAATTAGCCTCAGAAACAGTGGGAAACAGTGCTTCTATACTAATTGCCAGGCGCTGAGACGAATGCCGCCAAGATCAAGCGTCTAAGACTTACGGTTCAAGAATTAGCCTCAGAAACAGTGGGAAACAGTGCTTCTATACTAATTGCCAGGCGCTGAGACGAATGCCGCCAAGATCGAGCGTCTATGACTTACGGTTCAAGAATTAGCCTCAGAAACAGTGGTTCTGAACATGCTGCCAATAGCTCGCCTGGGAAACATCCAGAGAAGTCCAAGATAGTGTTTTTTAGACTGGCTGCCACGAGCTGAAACGAATGCAGCCAAGAGCGAGCGTCTGTGACTTACGGTTCAAGAGTTATTCACAGAAACATGGTTCTGAACTTTGCTGCCAGCCGCGAAAGCGAAAATAACCAAGATCGAGCGTCTAGGATTTACTTGTCAATAGCTCGCCTGGGAAACATCCAGAGAAGTCAAAGACAGTGCTTCCATACTAATTGCCAGGCGCTGAGACGAATGCCGCGAAGATCGAGCGTCTATGACTTACGGTTCAAGAATTAGCCTCAGAAACAGTGGGAAACAGTGCTTCTATACTAATTGCCAGGCGCTGAGACGAATGCCTCCAAGATCGAGCGTCTATGACTTACGGTTCAAGAAATAGCCTCAGAAACAGTGGTTCTGAACATGCTGCTAATAGCTCGCCTGGGAAACATCCAGAGAAGTCCAATATAGTGTTTTTTAGACTTGCTGCCACGAGCTGAAACGAATGCAACCAAGAGCGAGCGTCTGTGACTTACGGTTCAAGAGTTATTCACAGAAACATGGTTCTGAACTTTGCTGCCAGCCGCGAAAGCGAAAGTAACCGAGATCGAGCGTCTAGGATTTACTTGTGAATAGCTCGCCTGGGAAACATCCAGTGAAGTCAAAGACAGTGCTTCTATACTAATTGCCAGGCGCTGAGACGAATGCCGCCAAGATCGAGCGTCTATGACTTACGGTTCAAGAATTAGCCTCAGAAACAGTGGGAAACAGTGCTTCTATACTAATTTCCAGGCGCTGAGACGAATGCCGCCAAGATCGAGCGTCTATGACTTACGGTTCAAGAATTAGCCTCAGAAACAGTGGGAAACAGTGCTTCTATACTAATTGCCAGGCGCTGAGACGAATGCCGCCAAGATCAAGCGTCTAAGACTTACGGTTCAAGAATTAGCCTCAGAAACAGTGGGAAACAGTGCTTCTATACTAATTGCCAGGCGCTGAGACGAATGCCGCCAAGATCGAGCGTCTATGACTTACGGTTCAAGAATTAGCCTCAGAAACAGTGGTTCTGAACATGCTGCCAATAGCTCGCCTGGGAAACATCCAGAGAAGTCCAAGATAGTGTTTTTTAGACTGGCTGCCACGAGCTGAAACGAATGCAGCCAAGAGCGAGCGTCTGTGACTTACGGTTCAAGAGTTATTCACAGAAACATGGTTCTGAACTTTGCTGCCAGCCGCGAAAGCGAAAATAACCAAGATCGAGCGTCTAGGATTTACTTGTCAATAGCTCGCCTGGGAAACATCCAGAGAAGTCAAAGACAGTGCTTCTATACTAATTGCCAGGCGCTGAGACGAATGCCGCCAAGATCGAGCGTCTAAGACTTACGGTTCAAGAATTAGCCTCAGAAACAGTGGGAAACAGTGTTTCTATACTAATTGCCAGGCGCTGAGACGAATGCCGCCAAGATCAAGCGTAAAAGACTTACGGTTCAAGAATTAGCCTCAGAAACAGTGGGAAACAGTGCTTCTATACTAATTGCCAGGCGCTGAGACGAATGCCGCCAAGATCGAGCGTCTATGACTTACGGTTCAAGAATTAGCCTCAGAAACAGTGGTTCTGAACTTTGCTGCCAGCCGCGAAAGCGAAAGCAACCAAGATCGAGCGTCTAGGATTTACTTGTGAATAGCTCGCCTGGAAAACATCCAGAGAAGTCAAAGACAGTGCAGCTATACTAATTGCCAGGCGCTGAGACGAATGCCGCCAAGATCAAGCGTCTAAGACTTACGGTTCAAGAATTAGCCTCAGAAACAGTGGGAAACAGTGCTTCTATACTAATTGCCAGGCGCTGAGACGAATGCCGCCAAGATCGAGCGTCTATGACTTACGGTTCAAGAATTAGCCTCAGAAACAGTGGTTCTGAACATGCTGCCAATAGCTCGCCTGGGAAACATCCAGAGAAGTCCAAGATAGTGTTTTTAGACTGGTTGCCACGAGCTGAAACGAATGCAACCAAGAGCGAGCGTCTGTGACTTACGGTTCAAGAGTTATTCACAGAAACATGGTTCTGAACTTTGCTGCCAGCCGCGATAGCGAAAGTAACCGAGATCGAGCGTCTAGGATTTACTTGTGAATAGCTCGCCTGGGAAACATCCAGTGAAGTCAAAGACAGTGCTTCTATACTAATTGCCAGGCGCTGAGACGAATGCCGCCAAGATCGAGCGTCTATGACTTACGGTTCAAGAATTAGCCTCAGAAACAGTGGGAAACAGTGCTTCTATACTAATTTCCAGGCGCTGAGACGAATGCCGCCAAGATCGAGCGTCTATGACTTACGGTTCAAGAATTAGCCTCAGAAACAGTGATTCTGAACATGCTGCCAATAGCTCGCCTGGGAAACATCCAGAGAAGTCCAAGATAGTGTTTTTTAGACTGGCTGCCACGAGCTGAAACGAATGCAGCCAAGAGCGAGCGTCTGTCACTTACGGTTCAAGAGTTATTCACAGAAACATGGTTCTGAACTTTGCTGCCAGCCGCGAAAGCAAAAGTAACCAAGATCGAGCGTCTAGGATTTACTTGTCAATAGCTCGCCTGGGAAACATCCAGAGAAGTCAAAGACAGTGCTTCTACACTAATTGCCAGGCGCTGAGACGAATGCCGCCAAGATCAAGCGTCTAAGACTTACGGTTCAAGAAATAGCCTCAGAAACAGTGGTTCTGAACATGCTGCCAATAGCTCGCCTAGGAAACATCCAGACAAGTCCAAGATAGTGTTTTTTAGACTGGCTGCCACGAGCTGAAACGAATGCAGCCAAGAGCGAGCGTCTGTGACTTACGGTTCAAGAGTTATTCACAGAAACATGGTTCTGAACTTTGCTGCCAGCCGCGAAAGCGAAAATAACCAAGATAGAGCGTCTAGGATTTACTTGTCAATAGCTCGCCTGGGAAACATCCAGAGAAGTCAAAGACAGTGCTTCTATACTAATTGCCAGGCGCTGAGACGAATGCCGCCAAGATCGAGCGTCTAAGACTTACGGTTCAAGAATTAGCCTCAGAAACAGTGGGAAACAGTGTTTCTATACTAATTGCCAGGCGCTGAGACGAATGCCGCCAAGATCAAGCGTAAAAGACTTACGGTTCAAGAATTAGCCTCAGAAATAGTGGGAAACAGTGCTTTTATACTAATTGCCAGGCGCTGAGACGAATGCCGCCAAGATCGAGCGTCTATGACTTACGGTTCAAGAATTAGCCTCAGAAACAGTGGTTCTAAACATGCTGCCAATAGCTCGCCTGGGAAACATCCAGAGAAGTCCAAGATAGTGTTTTTTAGACTGGCTGCCACGAGCTGAAACGAATGCAGCCAAGAGCGAGCGTCTGTGACTTACGGTTCAAAAGTTATTCACAGAAACATGGTTCTGAACTTTGCTGCCAGCCGCGAAAGCGAAAATAACCAAGATCGAGCGTCTAGGATTTTCTTGTCAATAGCTCGCCTGGGAAACATACAGAGAAGTCAAAGACAGTGCTTCTATACTAATTGCCAGGCGCTGAGACGAATGCCGCGAAGATCGAGCGTCTATGACTTACGGTTCAAGAATTAGCCTCAGAAACAGTGGGAAACAGTGCTTCTATACTAATTGCCAGGCGCTGAGACGAATGCCGCCAAGATCGAGCGTCTATGACTTACGGTTCAAGAAATAGCCTCAGAAACAGTCGTTCTGAACATGCTGCTAATAGCTCGCCTGGGAAACATCCAGAGAAGTCCAATATAGTGTTTTTTAGACTGGCTGCCACGAGCTGAAACGAATGCAACCAAGAGCGAGCGTCTGTGACTTACGGTTCAAGAGTTATTCACAGAAACATGGTTCTGAACTTTGCTGCCAGCCGCGAAAGCGAAAGTAACCGAGATCGAGCGTCTAGGATTTACATGTGAATAGCTCGCCTGGGAAACATCCAGTGAAGTCAAAGACAGTGCTTCTATACTAATTGCCAGGCGCTGAGACGAATGCCGCCAAGATCGAGCGTCTATGACTTACGGTTCAAGAATTAGCCTCAGAAACAGTGGGAAACAGTGCTTCTATACTAATTTCCAGGCGCTGAGACGAATGCCGCCAAGATCGAGCGTCTATGACTTACGGTTCAAGAATTAGCCTCAGAAACAGTGGGAAACAGTGCTTCTATACTAATTGCCAGGCGCTGAGACGAATGCCGCCAAGATCAAGCGTCTAAGACTTACGGTTCAAGAATTAGCCTCAGAAACAGTGGGAAACAGTGCTTCTATACTAATTGCCAGGCGCTGAGACGAATGCCGCCAAGATCGAGCGTCTATGACTTACGGTTCAAGAATTAGCCTCAGAAACAGTGGTTCTGAACATGCTGCCAATAGCTCGCCTGGGAAACATCCAGAGAAGTCCAAGATAGTGTTTTTTAGACTGGCTGCCACGAGCTGAAACGAATGCAGCCAAGAGCGAGCGTCTGTGACTTACGGTTCAAGAGTTATTCACAGAAACATGGTTCTGAACTTTGCTGCCAGCCGCGAAAGCGAAAATAACCAAGATCGAGCGTCTAGGATTTACTTGTCAATAGCTCGCCTGGGAAACATCCAGAGAAGTCAAAGACAGTGCTTCTATACTAATTGCCAGGCGCTGAGACGAATGCCGCCAAGATCGAGCGTCTAAGACTTACGGTTCAAGAATTAGCCTCAGAAACAGTGGGAAACAGTGTTTCTATACTAATTGCCAGGCGCTGAGACGAATGCCGCCAAGATCAAGCGTAAAAGACTTACGGTTCAAGAATTAGCCTCAGAAACAGTGGGAAACAGTGCTTCTATACTAATTGCCAGGCGCTGAGACGAATGCCGCCAAGATCGAGCGTCTATGACTTACGGTTCAAGAATTAGCCTCAGAAACAGTGGTTCTGAACTTTGCTGCCAGCCGCGAAAGCGAAAGCAACCAAGATCGAGCGTCTAGGATTTACTTGTGAATAGCTCGCCTGGAAAACATCCAGAGAAGTCAAAGACAGTGCAGCTATACTAATTGCCAGGCGCTGAGACGAATGCCGCCAAGATCAAGCGTCTAAGACTTACGTTTCAAGAATTAGCCTCAGAAACAGTGGGAAACAGTGCTTCTATACTAATTGCCAGGCGCTGAGACGAATGCCGCCAAGATCGAGCGTCTATGACTTACGGTTCAAGAATTAGCCTCAGAAACAGTGGTTCTGAACATGCTGCCAATAGCTCGCCTGGGAAACATCCAGAGAAGTCCAAGATAGTGTTTTTAGACTGGCTGCCACGAGCTGAAACGAATGCAACCAAGAGCGAGCGTCTGTGACTTACGGTTCAAGAGTTATTCACAGAAACATGGTTCTGAACTTTGCTGCCAGCCGCGATAGCGAAAGTAACCGAGATCGAGCGTCTAGGATTTACTTGTGAATAGCTCGCCTGGGAAACATCCAGTGAAGTCAAAGACAGTGCTTCTATACTAATTGCCAGGCGCTGAGACGAATGCCGCCAAGATCGAGCGTCTATGACTTACGGTTCAAGAATTAGCCTCAGAAACAGTGGGAAACAGTGCTTCTATACTAATTTCCAGGCGCTGAGACGAATGCCGCCAAGATCGAGCGTCTATGACTTACGGTTCAAGAATTAGCCTCAGAAACAGTGATTCTGAACATGCTGCCAATAGCTCGCCTGGGAAACATCCAGAGAAGTCCAAGATAGTGTTTTTTAGACTGGCTGCCACGAGCTGAAACGAATGCAGCCAAGAGCGAGCGTCTGTCACTTACGGTTCAAGAGTTATTCACAGAAACATGGTTCTGAACTTTGCTGCCAGCCGCGAAAGCAAAAGTAACCAAGATCGAGCGTCTAGGATTTACTTGTCAATAGCTCGCCTGGGAAACATCCAGAGAAGTCAAAGACAGTGCTTCTACACTAATTGCCAGGCGCTGAGACGAATGCCGCCAAGATCAAGCGTCTAAGACTTACGGTTCAAGAAATAGCCTCAGAAACAGTGGTTCTGAACATGCTGCCAATAGCTCGCCTAGGAAACATCCAGACAAGTCCAAGATAGTGTTTTTTAGACTGGCTGCCACGAGCTGAAACGAATGCAGCCAAGAGCGAGCGTCTGTGACTTACGGTTCAAGAGTTATTCACAGAAACATGGTTCTGAACTTTGCTGCCAGCCGCGAAAGCGAAAATAACCAAGATAGAGCGTCTAGGATTTACTTGTCAATAGCTCGCCTGGGAAACATCCAGAGAAGTCAAAGACAGTGCTTCTATACTAATTGCCAGGCGCTGAGACGAATGCCGCCAAGATCGAGCGTCTAAGACTTACGGTTCAAGAATTAGCCTCAGAAACAGTGGGAAACAGTGTTTCTATACTAATTGCCAGGCGCTGAGACGAATGCCGCCAAGATCAAGCGTAAAAGACTTACGGTTCAAGAATTAGCCTCAGAAACAGTGGGAAACAGTGCTTTTATACTAATTGCCAGGCGCTGAGACGAATGCCGCCAAGATCGAGCGTCTATGACTTACGGTTCAAGAATTAGCCTCAGAAACAGTGGTTCTAAACATGCTGCCAATAGCTCGCCTGGGAAACATCCAGAGAAGTCCAAGATAGTGTTTTTTAGACTGGCTGCCACGAGCTGAAACGAATGCAGCCAAGAGCGAGCGTCTGTGACTTACGGTTCAAAAGTTATTCATAGAAACATGGTTCTGAACTTTGCTGCCAGCCGCGAAAGCGAAAATAACCAAGATCGAGCGTCTAGGATTTTCTTGTCAATAGCTCGCCTGGGAAACATACAGAGAAGTCAAAGACAGTGCTTCTATACTAATTGCCAGGCGCTGAGACGAATGCCGCGAAGATCGAGCGTCTATGACTTACGGTTCAAGAATTAGCCTCAGAAACAGTGGGAAACAGTGCTTCTATACTAATTGCCAGGCGCTGAGACGAATGCCGCCAAGATCGAGCGTCTATGACTTACGGTTCAAGAAATAGCCTCAGAAACAGTGGTTCTGAACATGCTGCTAATAGCTCGCCTGGGAAACATCCAGAGAAGTCCAATATAGTGTTTTTTAGACTGGCTGCCACGAGCTGAAACGAATGCAACCAAGAGCGAGCGTCTGTGACTTACGGTTCAAGAGTTATTCACAGAAACATGGTTCTGAACTTTGCTGCCAGCCGCGAAAGCGAAAGTAACCGAGATCGAGCGTCTAGGATTTACTTGTGAATAGCTCGCCTGGGAAACATCCAGTGAAGTCAAAGACAGTGCTTCTATACTAATTGCCAGGCGCTGAGACGAATGCCGCCAAGATCGAGCGTCTATGACTTACGGTTCAAGAATTAGCCTCAGAAACAGTGGGAAACAGTGCTTCTATACTAATTTCCAGGCGCTGAGACGAATGCCGCCAAGATCGAGCGTCTATGACTTACGGTTCAAGAATTAGCCTCAGAAACAGTGGGAAACAGTGCTTCTATACTAATTTCCAGGCGCTGAGACGAATGCCGCCAAGATCAAGCGTCTAAGACTTACGGTTCAAGAATTAGCCTCAGAAACAGTGGGAAACAGTGCTTCTATACTAATTGCCAGGCGCTGAGACGAATGCCGCCAAGATCGAGCGTCTATGACTTACGGTTCAAGAATTAGCCTCAGAAACAGTGGTTCTGAACATGCTGCCAATAGCTCGCCTGGGAAACAGTGCCAAGATCGAGCGTCTATGACTTACGGTTCAAGAATTAGCCTCAGAAACAGTGGGAAACAGTGCTTCTATACTAATTTCCAGGCGCTGAGACGAATGCCGCCAAGATCGAGCGTCTATGACTTACGGTTCAAGAATTAGCCTCAGAAACAGTGGGAAACAGTGCTTCTATACTAATTGCCAGGCGCTGAGGCGAATGCCGCCAAGATCAAGCGTCTAAGACTTACGGTTCAAGAATTAGCCTCAGAAACAGTGGGAAACAGTGCTTCTATACTAATTGCCAGGCGCTGAGACGAATGCCGCCAAGATCGAGCGTCTATGACTTACGGTTCAAGAATTAGCCTCAGAAACAGTGGTTCTGAACATGCTGCCAATAGCTCGCCTGGGAAACATCCAGAGAAGTCCAAGATAGTGTTTTTTAGACTGGCTGCCACGAGCTGAAACGAATGCAGCCAAGAGCGAGCGTCTGTGACTTACGGTTCAAGAGTTATTCACAGAAACATGGTTCTGAACTTTGCTGCCAGCCGCGAAAGCGAAAATAACCAAGATCGAGCGTCTAGGATTTACTTGTCAATAGCTCGCCTGGGAAACATCCAGAGAAGTCAAAGACAGTGCTTCTATACTAATTGCCAGGCGCTGAGACGAATGCCGCCAAGATCGAGCGTCTAAGACTTACGGTTCAAGAATTAGCCTCAGAAACAGTGGGAAACAGTGCTTCTATACTAATTGCCAGGCGCTGAGACGAATGCCGCCAAGATCGAGCGTCTATGACTTACGGTTCAAGAATTAGCCTCAGAAACAGTGATTCTGAACATGCTGCCAATAGCTCGCCTGGGAAACATCCAGAGAAGTCCAAGATAGTGTTTTTTAGACTGGCTGCCACGAGCTGAAACGAATGCAGCCAAGAGCGAGCGTCTGTCACTTACGGTTCAAGAGTTATTCACAGAAACATGGTTCTGAACTTTGCTGCCAGCCGCGAAAGCAAAAGTAACCAAGATCGAGCGTCTAGGATTTACTTGTCAATAGCTCGCCTGGGAAACATCCAGAGAAGTCAAAGACAGTGCTTCTACACTAATTGCCAGGCGCTGAGACGAATGCCGCCAAGATCAAGCGTCTATGACTTACGGTTCAAGAATTAGCCTCAGAAACAGTGGTTCTGAACATGCTGCCAATAGCTCACCTGGGAAACATCCAGAGAAGTCCAAGATAGTGTTTTTTAGACTGGCTGCCACGAGCTGAAACGAATGCAGCCAAGAGCGAGCGTCTGTCACTTACGGTTCAAGAGTTATTCACAGAAACATGGTTCTGAACTTTGCTGCCAGCCGCGAAAGCGAAAGTAACCAAGTTCGAGCGTCTAGGATTTACTTGTGAATAGCTCGCCTGGGAAACATCCAGATAAGTCAAAGACAGTGCTTCTATACTAATTGCCAGGCGCTGAGACGAATGCCGCCAAGATCAAGCGTCTAAGACTTACGGTTCAAGAATTAGCCTCAGAAACAGTGGGAAACAGTGCTTCTATACTAATTGCCAGGCGCTGAGACGAATGCCGCCAAGATCGAGCGTCTTTGACTTACGGTTCAATAATTAGCCTCAGAAACAGTGGTTCAAAACATGCTGCCAATAGCTCGCCTGGGAAACATCCAGAGAAGTCCAAGATAGTGTTTTTTAGACTGGCTGCCACGAGCTGAAACGAATGCAGCAAAGAGCGAGCGTCTGTGACTTACGGTTCAAGAGTTATTCACAGAAACATGATTCGGAACTTTGCTGCCAGCCGCGAAAGCGAAAATAACCAAGATCGAGCGTCTAGGATTTACTTGTCAATAGCTCGCCTGGGAAACATCCAGTGAAGTCAAAGACAGTGCTTCTATACTAATTGCCAGGCGCTGAGACGAATGCCGCCAAGATCGAGCGTCTATGACTTACGGTTCAAGAATTAGCCTCAGAAACAGTGGGAAACAGTGCTTCTATACTAATTTCCAGGCGCTGAGACGAATGCCGCCAAGATCGAGCGTCTATGACTTACGGTTCAAGAATTAGCCTCAGAAACAGTGGATCTAAACATGCTGCCAATAGCTCGCCTGGGAAACATCCAGAGAAGTCCAAGATAGTGTTTTTTAGACTGGCTGCCACGAGCTGAAACGAATGCAGCCAAGAGCGAGCGTCTGTCACTTACGGTTCAAGAGTTATTCACAGAAACATGGTTCTGAACTTTGCTGCCAGCCGCGAAAGCGAAAGTAACCAAGATCGAGCGTCTAGGATTTACTTGTGAATAGCTCGCCTGGGAAACGTCCAGATAAGTCAAAGACAGTGCTTCTATACTAATTGCCAGGCACTGAGACGAATGCCGCCAAGATCAAGCGTCTAAGACTTACGGTTCAAGAATTAGCCTCAGAAACAGTGGGAAACAGTGCTTCTATACTAATTGCCAGGCGCTGAGACGAATGCCGCCAAGATCGAGCGTCTATGACTTACGGTTCAAGAATTAGCCTCAGAAACAGTGGTTCTAAACATGCTGCCAATAGCTCGCCTGGGAAACATCCAGAGAAGTCCAAGATAGTGTTTTTTAGACTGGCTGCCACGAGCTGAAACGAATGCAGCCAAGAGCGAGCGTCTGTCACTTACGGTTCAAGAGTTATTCACAGAAACATGGTTCTGAACTTTGCTGCCAGCCGCGAAAGCGAAAGTAACCAAGATCGAGCGTCTAGGATTTACTTGTGAATAGCTCGCCTGGGAAACGTCCAGATAAGTCAAAGACAGTGCTTCTATACTAATTGCCAGGCACTGAGACGAATGCCGCCAAGATCAAGCGTCTAAGACTTACGGTTCAAGAATTAGCCTCAGAAACAGTGGGAAACAGTGCTTCTATACTAATTGCCAGGCGCTGAGACGAATGCCGCCAAGATCGAGCGTCTATGACTTACGGTTCAAGAATTAGCCTAAAAAAACAGTGGTTTTGAACATGCTGCCAATAGCTCGCCTGGGAAACATCCAGAGAAGTCCAAGATAGTGTTTTTTAGACTGGCTGCCACGAGCTGAAACGAATGCAACCAAGAGCGAGCGTCTGTGACTTACGGTTCAAGAGTTATTCACAGAAACATGGTTCTGAACTTTGCTGCCAGCCGCGAAAGCGAAAATAACCAAGATCGAGCGTCTAGGATTTACTTGTCAATAGCTCGCTTGGGAAACATCCAGAGAAGTCAAAGACAGTGCTTCTATACTAATTGCCAGGCGCTGAGACGAATGCCGCCAAGATCGAGCGTCTAAGACTTACGGTTCAAGAATTAGCCTCAGAAACAGTGGGAAACAGTGTTTCTATACTAATTGCCAGGCGCTGAGACGAATGCCGCCAAGATCAAGCGTAAAAGACTTACGGTTCAAGAATTAGCCTCAGAAACAGTGGGAAACAGTGCTTTTATACTAATTGCCAGGCGCTGAGACGAATGCCGCCAAGATCGAGCGTCTATGACTTACGGTTCAAGAATTAGCCTCAGAAACAGTGGTTCTAAACATGCTGCCAATAGCTCGCCTGGGAAACATCCAGAGAAGTCCAAGATAGTGTTTTTTAGACTGGCTGCCACGAGCTGAAACGAATGCAGCCAAGAGCGAGCGTCTGTGACTTACGGTTCAAGAGTTATTCACAGAAACATGGTTCTGAACTTTGCTGCCAGCCGCGAAAGCGAAAATAACCAAGATCGAGCGTCTAGGATTTACTTGTCAATAGCTCGCCTGGGAAACATCCAGAGAAGTCAAAGACAGTGCTTCTATACTAATTGCCAGGCGCTGAGACGAATGCCGCCAAGATCGAGCGTCTAAGACTTACGGTTCAAGAATTAGCCTCAGAAACAGTGGGAAACAGTGTTTCTATACTAATTGCCAGGCGCTGAGACGAATGCCGCCAAGATCAAGCGTAAAAGACTTACGGTTCAAGAATTAGCCTCAGAAACAGTGGGAAACAGTGCTTTTATACTAATTGCCAGGCGCTGAGACGAATGCCGCCAAGATCGAGCGTCTATGACTTACGGTTCAAGAATTAGCCTAAGAAACAGTGGTTCTAAACATGCTGCCAATAGCTCGCCTGGGAAACATCCAGAGAAGTCCAAGATAGTGTTTTTTAGACTGGCTGCCACGAGCTGAAACGAATGCAGCCAAGAGCGAGCGTCTGTGACTTACGGTTCAAGAGTCAATCACAGAAACATGGTTCTGAACTTTGCTGCCAGCCGCGAAAGCGAAAATAACCAAGATCGAGCGTCTAGGATTTTCTTGTCAATAGCTCGCCTGGGAAACATACAGAGAAGTCAAAGACAGTGCTTCTATACTAATTGCCAGGCGCTGAGACGAATGCCGCCAATATCGAGCGTCTAAGACTTACGGTTCAAGAATTAGCCTCAGAAACAGTGGGAAACAGTGTTTCTATACTAATTGCCAGGCGCTGAGACGAATGCCGCCAAGATCAAGCGTAAAAGACCTACGGTTCAAGAATTAGCCTCAGAAACAGTGGGAAACAGTGCTTTTATACTAATTGCCAGGCGCTGAGACGAATGCCGCCAAGATCGAGCGTCTATGACTTACGGTTCAAGAATTAGCCTCAGAAACAGTGGTTCTAAACATGCTGCCAATAGCTCGCCTGGGAAACATCCAGAGAAGTCCAAGATAGTGTTTTTTAGACTGGCTGCCACGAGCTGAAACGAATGCAGCCAAGAGCGAGCGTCTGTGACTTACGGTTCAAGAGTCAATCACAGAAACATGGTTCTGAACTTTGCTGCCAGCCGCGAAAGCGAAAATAACCAAGATCGAGCGTCTAGGATTTTCTTGTCAATAGCTCGCCTGGGAAACATACAGAGAAGTCAAAGACAGTGCTTCTATACTAATTGCCAGGCGCTGAGACGAATGCCGCGAAGATCGAGCGTCTATGACTTACGGTTCAAGAATTAGCCTCAGAAACAGTGGGAAACAGTGCTTCTATACTAATTGCCAGGCGCTGAGACGAATGCCGCCAAGATCGAGCGTCTATGACTTACGGTTCAAGAAATAGCCTCAGAAACAGTGGTTCTGAACATGCTGCTAATTGCTCGCCTGGGAAACATCCAGAGAAGTCCAATATAGTGTTTTTTAGACTGGCTGCCACGAGCTGAAACGAATGCAACCAAGAGCGAGCGTCTGTGACTTACGGTTCAAGAGTTATTCACAGAAACATGGTTCTGAACTTTGCTGCCAGCCGCGAAAGCGAAAGTAACCGAGATCGAGCGTCTAGGATTTACTTGTGAATAGCTCGCCTGGGAAACATCCAGTGAAGTCAAAGACAGTGCTTCTATACTAATTGCCAGGCGCTGAGACGAATGCCGCCAAGATCGAGCGTCTATGACTTACGGTTCAAGAATTAGCCTCAGAAACAGTGGGAAACAGTGCTTCTATACTAATTTCCAGGCGCTGAGACGAATGCCGCCAAGATCGAGCGTCTATGACTTACGGTTCAAGAATTAGCCTCAGAAACAGTGGGAAACAGTGCTTCTATACTAATTGCCAGGCGCTGAGACGAATGCCGCCAAGATCAAGCGTCTAAGACTTACGGTTCAAGAATTAGCCTCAGAAACAGTGGGAAACAGTGCTTCTATACTAATTGCCAGGCGCTGAGACGAATGCCGCCAAGATCGAGCGTCTATGACTTACGGTTCAAGAATTAGCCTCAGAAACAGTGGTTCTGAACATGCTGCCAATAGCTCGCCTGGGAAACATCCAGAGAAGTCCAAGATAGTGTTTTTTAGACTGGCTGCCACGAGCTGAAACGAATGCAGCCAAGAGCGAGCGTCTGTGACTTACGGTTCAAGAGTTATTCACAGAAACATGGTTCTGAACTTTGCTGCCAGCCGCGAAAGCGAAAATAACCAAGATCGAGCGTCTAGGATTTACTTGTCAATAGCTCGCCTGGGAAACATCCAGAGAAGTCAAAGACAGTGCTTCCATACTAATTGCCAGGCGCTGAGACGAATGCCGCGAAGATCGAGCGTCTATGACTTACGGTTCAAGAATTAGCCTCAGAAACAGTGGGAAACAGTGCTTCTATACTAATTGCCAGGCGCTGAGACGAATGCCTCCAAGATCGAGCGTCTATGACTTACGGTTCAAGAAATAGCCTCAGAAACAGTGGTTCTGAACATGCTGCTAATAGCTCGCCTGGGAAACATCCAGAGAAGTCCAATATAGTGTTTTTTAGACTTGCTGCCACGAGCTGAAACGAATGCAACCAAGAGCGAGCGTCTGTGACTTACGGTTCAAGAGTTATTCACAGAAACATGGTTCTGAACTTTGCTGCCAGCCGCGAAAGCGAAAGTAACCGAGATCGAGCGTCTAGGATTTACTTGTGAATAGCTCGCCTGGGAAACATCCAGTGAAGTCAAAGACAGTGCTTCTATACTAATTGCCAGGCGCTGAGACGAATGCCGCCAAGATCGAGCGTCTATGACTTACGGTTCAAGAATTAGCCTCAGAAACAGTGGGAAACAGTGCTTCTATACTAATTTCCAGGCGCTGAGACGAATGCCGCCAAGATCGAGCGTCTATGACTTACGGTTCAAGAATTAGCCTCAGAAACAGTGGGAAACAGTGCTTCTATACTAATTGCCAGGCGCTGAGACGAATGCCGCCAAGATCAAGCGTCTAAGACTTACGGTTCAAGAATTAGCCTCAGAAACAGTGGGAAACAGTGCTTCTATACTAATTGCCAGGCGCTGAGACGAATGCCGCCAAGATCGAGCGTCTATGACTTACGGTTCAAGAATTAGCCTCAGAAACAGTGGTTCTGAACATGCTGCCAATAGCTCGCCTGGGAAACATCCAGAGAAGTCCAAGATAGTGTTTTTTAGACTGGCTGCCACGAGCTGAAACGAATGCAGCCAAGAGCGAGCGTCTGTGACTTACGGTTCAAGAGTTATTCACAGAAACATGGTTCTGAACTTTGCTGCCAGCCGCGAAAGCGAAAATAACCAAGATCGAGCGTCTAGGATTTACTTGTCAATAGCTCGCCTGGGAAACATCCAGAGAAGTCAAAGACAGTGCTTCTATACTAATTGCCAGGCGCTGAGACGAATGCCGCCAAGATCGAGCGTCTAAGACTTACGGTTCAAGAATTAGCCTCAGAAACAGTGGGAAACAGTGTTTCTATACTAATTGCCAGGCGCTGAGACGAATGCCGCCAAGATCAAGCGTAAAAGACTTACGGTTCAAGAATTAGCCTCAGAAACAGTGGGAAACAGTGCTTCTATACTAATTGCCAGGCGCTGAGACGAATGCCGCCAAGATCGAGCGTCTATGACTTACGGTTCAAGAATTAGCCTCAGAAACAGTGGTTCTGAACTTTGCTGCCAGCCGCGAAAGCGAAAGCAACCAAGATCGAGCGTCTAGGATTTACTTGTGAATAGCTCGCCTGGAAAACATCCAGAGAAGTCAAAGACAGTGCAGCTATACTAATTGCCAGGCGCTGAGACGAATGCCGCCAAGATCAAGCGTCTAAGACTTACGGTTCAAGAATTAGCCTCAGAAACAGTGGGAAACAGTGCTTCTATACTAATTGCCAGGCGCTGAGACGAATGCCGCCAAGATCGAGCGTCTATGACTTACGGTTCAAGAATTAGCCTCAGAAACAGTGGTTCTGAACATGCTGCCAATAGCTCGCCTGGGAAACATCCAGAGAAGTCCAAGATAGTGTTTTTAGACTGGTTGCCACGAGCTGAAACGAATGCAACCAAGAGCGAGCGTCTGTGACTTACGGTTCAAGAGTTATTCACAGAAACATGGTTCTGAACTTTGCTGCCAGCCGCGATAGCGAAAGTAACCGAGATCGAGCGTCTAGGATTTACTTGTGAATAGCTCGCCTGGGAAACATCCAGTGAAGTCAAAGACAGTGCTTCTATACTAATTGCCAGGCGCTGAGACGAATGCCGCCAAGATCGAGCGTCTATGACTTACGGTTCAAGAATTAGCCTCAGAAACAGTGGGAAACAGTGCTTCTATACTAATTTCCAGGCGCTGAGACGAATGCCGCCAAGATCGAGCGTCTATGACTTACGGTTCAAGAATTAGCCTCAGAAACAGTGATTCTGAACATGCTGCCAATAGCTCGCCTGGGAAACATCCAGAGAAGTCCAAGATAGTGTTTTTTAGACTGGCTGCCACGAGCTGAAACGAATGCAGCCAAGAGCGAGCGTCTGTCACTTACGGTTCAAGAGTTATTCACAGAAACATGGTTCTGAACTTTGCTGCCAGCCGCGAAAGCAAAAGTAACCAAGATCGAGCGTCTAGGATTTACTTGTCAATAGCTCGCCTGGGAAACATCCAGAGAAGTCAAAGACAGTGCTTCTACACTAATTGCCAGGCGCTGAGACGAATGCCGCCAAGATCAAGCGTCTAAGACTTACGGTTCAAGAAATAGCCTCAGAAACAGTGGTTCTGAACATGCTGCCAATAGCTCGCCTAGGAAACATCCAGACAAGTCCAAGATAGTGTTTTTTAGACTGGCTGCCACGAGCTGAAACGAATGCAGCCAAGAGCGAGCGTCTGTGACTTACGGTTCAAGAGTTATTCACAGAAACATGGTTCTGAACTTTGCTGCCAGCCGCGAAAGCGAAAATAACCAAGATAGAGCGTCTAGGATTTACTTGTCAATAGCTCGCCTGGGAAACATCCAGAGAAGTCAAAGACAGTGCTTCTATACTAATTGCCAGGCGCTGAGACGAATGCCGCCAAGATCGAGCGTCTAAGACTTACGGTTCAAGAATTAGCCTCAGAAACAGTGGGAAACAGTGTTTCTATACTAATTGCCAGGCGCTGAGACGAATGCCGCCAAGATCAAGCGTAAAAGACTTACGGTTCAAGAATTAGCCTCAGAAATAGTGGGAAACAGTGCTTTTATACTAATTGCCAGGCGCTGAGACGAATGCCGCCAAGATCGAGCGTCTATGACTTACGGTTCAAGAATTAGCCTCAGAAACAGTGGTTCTAAACATGCTGCCAATAGCTCGCCTGGGAAACATCCAGAGAAGTCCAAGATAGTGTTTTTTAGACTGGCTGCCACGAGCTGAAACGAATGCAGCCAAGAGCGAGCGTCTGTGACTTACGGTTCAAAAGTTATTCACAGAAACATGGTTCTGAACTTTGCTGCCAGCCGCGAAAGCGAAAATAACCAAGATCGAGCGTCTAGGATTTTCTTGTCAATAGCTCGCCTGGGAAACATACAGAGAAGTCAAAGACAGTGCTTCTATACTAATTGCCAGGCGCTGAGACGAATGCCGCGAAGATCGAGCGTCTATGACTTACGGTTCAAGAATTAGCCTCAGAAACAGTGGGAAACAGTGCTTCTATACTAATTGCCAGGCGCTGAGACGAATGCCGCCAAGATCGAGCGTCTATGACTTACGGTTCAAGAAATAGCCTCAGAAACAGTCGTTCTGAACATGCTGCTAATAGCTCGCCTGGGAAACATCCAGAGAAGTCCAATATAGTGTTTTTTAGACTGGCTGCCACGAGCTGAAACGAATGCAACCAAGAGCGAGCGTCTGTGACTTACGGTTCAAGAGTTATTCACAGAAACATGGTTCTGAACTTTGCTGCCAGCCGCGAAAGCGAAAGTAACCGAGATCGAGCGTCTAGGATTTACATGTGAATAGCTCGCCTGGGAAACATCCAGTGAAGTCAAAGACAGTGCTTCTATACTAATTGCCAGGCGCTGAGACGAATGCCGCCAAGATCGAGCGTCTATGACTTACGGTTCAAGAATTAGCCTCAGAAACAGTGGGAAACAGTGCTTCTATACTAATTTCCAGGCGCTGAGACGAATGCCGCCAAGATCGAGCGTCTATGACTTACGGTTCAAGAATTAGCCTCAGAAACAGTGGGAAACAGTGCTTCTATACTAATTGCCAGGCGCTGAGACGAATGCCGCCAAGATCAAGCGTCTAAGACTTACGGTTCAAGAATTAGCCTCAGAAACAGTGGGAAACAGTGCTTCTATACTAATTGCCAGGCGCTGAGACGAATGCCGCCAAGATCGAGCGTCTATGACTTACGGTTCAAGAATTAGCCTCAGAAACAGTGGTTCTGAACATGCTGCCAATAGCTCGCCTGGGAAACATCCAGAGAAGTCCAAGATAGTGTTTTTTAGACTGGCTGCCACGAGC
>NW_027463194.1:0-31867 GCF_050947455.1 Rhinoderma darwinii | reverse complement strand
GCCAGGCGCTGAGACGAATGCCGCCAAGATCTAGCGTCTATGACTTACGGTTCAAGAATTAGCCTCAGAAACAGTGGGAAATAGTGCTTCTATACTAATTGCCAGGCGCTGAGACGAATGCCGCCAAGATCGAGCGTCTATGACTTACGGTTCAAGAATTAGCCTCAGAAACAGTGGGAAACAGTGCTTCTATACTAATTGCCAGGCGCTGAGACGAATGCCGCCAAGATCGAGCGTCTATGACTTACGGTTCAAGAATTAGCCTCAGAAACAGTGGTTCTGAACATGCTGCCAATAGCTCGCCTGGGAAACATCCAGAGAAGTCCAAGATAGTGTTTTTTAGACTGGCTGCCACGAGCTGAAACGAATGCAGCCAAGAGCGAGCGTCTGTGACTTACGGTTCAAAAGTTATTCACAGAAACATGGTTCTGAACTTTGCTGCCAGCCGCGAAAGCGAAAATAACCAAGATCGAGCGTCTAGGATTTACTTGTCAATATCTCGCCTGGGAAACATCCAGAGAAGTCAAAGACAGTGCTTCTATACTAATTGCCAGGCGCTGAGACGAATGCCGCCAAGATCTAGCGTCTATGACTTACGGTTCAAGAATTAGCCTCAGAAACAGTGGGAAATAGTGCTTCTATACTAATTGCCAGGCGCTGAGACGAATGCCGCCAAGATCGAGCGTCTATGACTTACGGTTCAAGAATTAGCCTCAGAAACAGTGGGAAACAGTGCTTTCTATACTAATTGCCAGGCGCTGAGACGAATGCCGCCAAGATCGAGCGTCTATGACTTACGGTTCAAGAATTAGCCTCAGAAACAGTGGTTCTGAACATGCTGCCAATAGCTCGCCTGGGAAACATCCAGAGAAGTCCAAGATAGTGTTTTTTAGACTGGCTGCCACGAGCTGAAACGAATGCAGCCAAGAGCGAGCGTCTGTGACTTACGGTTCAAAAGTTATTCACAGAAACATGGTTCTGAACTTTGCTGCCAGCCGCGAAAGCGAAAATAACCAAGATCGAGCGTCTAGGATTTACTTGTCAATAGCTCGCCTGGGAAACATCCAGAGAAGTCAAAGACAGTGCTTCTATACTAATTGCCAGGCGCTGAGACGAATGCCGCCAAGATCTAGCGTCTATGACTTACGGTTCAAGAATTAGCCTCAGAAACAGTGGGAAACAGTGCTTCTATACTAATTGCCAGGCGCTGAGACGAATGCCGCCAAGATCGAGCGTCTATGACTTACGGTTCAAGAATTAGCCTCAGAAACAGTGGTTCTGAACATGCTGCCAATAGCTCGCCTGGGAAACATCCAGAGAAGTCCAAGATAGTGTTTTTTAGACTGGCTGCCACGAGCTGAAACGAATGCAGCCAAGAGCGAGCGTCTGTGACTTACGGTTCAAAAGTTATTCACAGAAACATGGTTCTGAACTTTGCTGCCAGCCGCGAAAGCGAAAATAACCAAGATCGAGCGTCTAGGATTTACTTGTCAATAGCTCGCCTGGGAAACATCCAGAGAAGTCAAGACAGTGCTTCTATACTAATTGCCAGGCGCTGAGACGAATGCCGCCAAGATCTAGCGTCTATGACTTACGGTTCAAGAATTAGCCTCAGAAACAGTGGGGAAACAGTGCTTCTATACTAATTGCCAGGCGCTGAGACGAATGCCGCCAAGATCGAGCGTCTAAGACTTACGGTTCAAGAATTAGCCTCAGAAACAGTGGTTCTGAACATGCTGCCAATAGCTCGCCTGGGAAACATCCAGAGAAGTCCAAGATAGTGTTTTTTAGACTGGCTGCCACGAGCTGAAACGAATGCAGCCAAGAGCGAGCGTCTGTGACTTACGGTTCAAAAGTTATTCACAGAAACATGGTTCTGAACTTTGCTGCCAGCCGCGAAAGCGAAAATAACCAAGATCGAGCGTCTAGGATTTACTTGTCAATATCTCGCCTGGGAAACATCCAGAGAAGTCAAAGACAGTGCTTCTATACTAATTGCCAGGCGCTGAGACGAATGCCGCCAAGATCTAGCGTCTATGACTTACGGTTCAAGAATTAGCCTCAGAAACAGTGGGAAATAGTGCTTCTATACTAATTGCCAGGCGCTGAGACGAATGCCGCCAAGATCGAGCGTCTATGACTTACGGTTCAAGAATTAGCCTCAGAAACAGTGGGAAACAGTGCTTCTATACTAATTGCCAGGCGCTGAGACGAATGCCGCCAAGATCGAGCGTCTATGACTTACGGTTCAAGAATTAGCCTCAGAAACAGTGGTTCTGAACATGCTGCCAATAGCTCGCCTGGGAAACATCCAGAGAAGTCCAAGATAGTGTTTTTTAGACTGGCTGCCACGAGCTGAAACGAATGCAGCCAAGAGCGAGCGTCTGTGACTTACGGTTCAAAAGTTATTCACAGAAACATGGTTCTGAACTTTGCTGCCAGCCGCGAAAGCGAAAATAACCAAGATCGAGCGTCTAGGATTTACTTGTCAATATCTCGCCTGGGAAACATCCAGAGAAGTCAAAGACAGTGCTTCTATACTAATTGCCAGGCGCTGAGACGAATGCCGCCAAGATCTAGCGTCTATGACTTACGGTTCAAGAATTAGCCTCAGAAACAGTGGGAAATAGTGCTTCTATACTAATTGCCAGGCGCTGAGACGAATGCCGCCAAGATCGAGCGTCTATGACTTACGGTTCAAGAATTAGCCTCAGAAACAGTGGGAAACAGTGCTTCTATACTAATTGCCAGGCGCTGAGACGAATGCCGCCAAGATCGAGCGTCTATGACTTACGGTTCAAGAATTAGCCTCAGAAACAGTGGTTCTGAACATGCTGCCAATAGCTCGCCTGGGAAACATCCAGAGAAGTCCAAGATAGTGTTTTTTAGACTGGCTGCCACGAGCTGAAACGAATGCAGCCAAGAGCGAGCGTCTGTGACTTACGGTTCAAAAGTTATTCACAGAAACATGGTTCTGAACTTTGCTGCCAGCCGCGAAAGCGAAAATAACCAAGATCGAGCGTCTAGGATTTACTTGTCAATAGCTCGCCTGGGAAACATCCAGAGAAGTCAAAGACAGTGCTTCTATACTAATTGCCAGGCGCTGAGACGAATGCCGCCAAGATCTAGCGTCTATGACTTACGGTTCAAGAATTAGCCTCAGAAACAGTGGGAAATAGTGCTTCTATACTAATTGCCAGGCGCTGAGACGAATGCCGCCAAGATCGAGCGTCTATGACTTACGGTTCAAGAATTAGCCTCAGAAACAGTGGTTCTGAACATGCTGCCAATAGCTCGCCTGGGAAACATCCAGAGAAGTCCAAGATTGTGTTTTTAGACTGGCTGCCACGAGCTGAAACGAATGCAGCCAAGAGCGAGCGTCTGTGACTTACGGTTCAAAAGTTATTCACAGAAACATGGTTCTGAACTTTGCTGCCAGCCGCGAAAGCGAAAATAACCAAGATCGAGCGTCTAGGATTTACTTGTCAATAGCTCGCCTGGGAAACATCCAGAGAAGTCAAAGACAGTGCTTCTATACTAATTGCCAGGCGCTGAGACGAATGCCGCCAAGATCTAGCGTCTATGACTTACGGTTCAAGAATTAGCCTCAGAAACAGTGGGAAACAGTGCTTCTATACTAATTGCCAGGCGCTGAGACGAATGCCGCCAAGATCGAGCGTCTATGACTTACGGTTCAAGAATTAGCCTCAGAAACAGTGGTTCTGAACATGCTGCCAATAGCTCGCCTGGGAAACATCCAGAGAAGTCCAAGATAGTGTTTTTTAGACTGGCTGCCACGAGCTGAAACGAATGCAGCCAAGAGCGAGCGTCTGTGACTTACGGTTCAAAAGTTATTCACAGAAACATGGTTCTGAACTTTGCTGCCAGCCGCGAAAGCGAAAATAACCAAGATCGAGCGTCTAGGATTTACTTGTCAATAGCTCGCCTGGGAAACATCCAGAGAAGTCAAAGACAGTGCTTCTATACTAATTGCCAGGCGCTGAGACGAATGCCGCCAAGATCGAGCGTCTAAGACTTACGGTTCAAGAATTAGCCTCAGAAACAGTGGTTCTGAACATGCTGCCAATAGCTCGCCTGGGAAACATCCAGAGAAGTCCAAGATAGTGTTTTTTAGACTGGCTGCCACGAGCTGAAACGAATGCAGCCAAGAGCGAGCGTCTGTGACTTACGGTTCAAGAGTTATTCACAGAAACATGGTTCTGAACTTTGCTGCCAGCCGCGAAAGCGAAAATAACCAAGATCGAGCGTCTAGTATTTACTTGTCAATAGCTCGCCTGGGAAACATCCAGAGAAGTCAAAGACAATGCTTCTATACTAATTGCCAGGCGCTGAGACGAATGCCGCCACGATCTAGCGTCTATGACTTACGGTTCAAGAATTAGCCTCAGAAACAGTGGGAAACAGTGCTTCTATACTAATTGCCAGGCGCTGAGACGAATGCCGCCAAGATCGAGCGTCTATGACTTACGGTTCAAGAATTAGCCTCAGAAACAGTGGGAAACAGTGCTTCTATACTAATTGCCAGGCGCTGAGACGAATGCCGCCAAGATCGAGCGTCTATGACTTACGTTTCAAGAATTAGCCTCAGAAATAGTGGTTCTGAACATGCTGCCAATAGCTCGCCTGGGAAACATCCAGAGAAGTCCAAGATTGTGTTTTTTAGACTGGCTGCCACGAGCTGAAACGAATGCAGCCAAGAGCGAGCGTCTGTGACTTACGGTTCAAAAGTTATTCACAGAAACATGGTTCTGAACTTTGCTGCCAGCCGCGAAAGCGAAAATAACCAAGATCGAGCGTCTAGGATTTACTTGTCAATAGCTCGCCTGGGAAACATCCAGAGAAGTCAAAGACAGTGCTTCTATACTAATTGCCAGGCGCTGAGACGAATGCCGCCAAGATCTAGCGTCTATGACTTACGGTTCAAGAATTAGCCTCAGAAACAGTGGGAAATAGTGCTTCTATACTAATTGCCAGGCGCTGAGACGAATGCCGCCAAGATCTAGCGTCTATGACTTACGGTTCAAGAATTAGCCTCAGAAACAGTGGGAAATAGTGCTTCTATACTAATTGCCAGGCGCTGAGACGAATGCCGCCAAGATCGAGCGTCTATGACTTACGGTTCAAGAATTAGCCTCAGAAACAGTGGTTCTGAACATGCTGCCAATAGCTCGCCTGGGAAACATCCAGAGAAGTCCAAGATAGTGTTTTTTAGACTGGCTGCCACGAGCTGAAACGAATGCAGCCAAGAGCGAGCGTCTGTGACTTACGGTTCAAAAGTTATTCACAGAAACATGGTTCTGAACTTTGCTGCCAGCCGCGAAAGCGAAAATAACCAAGATCGAGCGTCTAGGATTTACTTGTCAATAGCTCGCCTGGGAAACATCCAGAGAAGTCAAAGACAGTGCTTCTATACTAATTGCCAGGCGCTGAGACGAATGCCGCCAAGATCTAGCGTCTATGACTTACGGTTCAAGAATTAGCCTCAGAAACAGTGGGAAATAGTGCTTCTATACTAATTGCCAGGCGCTGAGACGAATGCCGCCAAGATCGAGCGTCTATGACTTACGGTTCAAGAATTAGCCTCAGAAACAGTGGTTCTGAACATGCTGCCAATAGCTCGCCTGGGAAACATCCAGAGAAGTCCAAGATTGTGTTTTTTAGACTGGCTGCCACGAGCTGAAACGAATGCAGCCAAGAGCGAGCGTCTGTGACTTACGGTTCAAAAGTTATTCACAGAAACATGGTTCTGAACTTTGCTGCCAGCCGCGAAAGCGAAAATAACCAAGATCGAGCGTCTAGGATTTACTTGTCAATAGCTCGCCTGGGAAACATCCAGAGAAGTCAAAGACAGTGCTTCTATACTAATTGCCAGGCGCTGAGACGAATGCCGCCAAGATCTAGCGTCTATGACTTACGGTTCAAGAATTAGCCTCAGAAACAGTGGGAAACAGTGCTTCTATACTAATTGCCAGGCGCTGAGACGAATGCCGCCAAGATCGAGCGTCTATGACTTACGGTTCAAGAATTAGCCTCAGAAACAGTGGTTCTGAACATGCTGCCAATAGCTCGCCTGGGAAACATCCAGAGAAGTCCAAGATAGTGTTTTTTAGACTGGCTGCCACGAGCTGAAACGAATGCAGCCAAGAGCGAGCGTCTGTGACTTACGGTTCAAAAGTTATTCACAGAAACATGGTTCTGAACTTTGCTGCCAGCCGCGAAAGCGAAAATAACCAAGATCGAGCGTCTAGGATTTACTTGTCAATAGCTCGCCTGGGAAACATCCAGAGAAGTCAAAGACAGTGCTTCTATACTAATTGCCAGGCGCTGAGACGAATGCCGCCAAGATCTAGCGTCTATGACTTACGGTTCAAGAATTAGCCTCAGAAACAGTGGGAAATAGTGCTTCTATACTAATTGCCAGGCGCTGAGACGAATGCCGCCAAGATCGAGCGTCTATGACTTACGGTTCAAGAATTAGCCTCAGAAACAGTGGTTCTGAACATGCTGCCAATAGCTCGCCTGGGAAACATCCAGAGAAGTCCAAGATTGTGTTTTTTAGACTGGCTGCCACGAGCTGAAACGAATGCAGCCAAGAGCGAGCGTCTGTGACTTACGGTTCAAAAGTTATTCACAGAAACATGGTTCTGAACTTTGCTGCCAGCCGCGAAAGCGAAAATAACCAAGATCGAGCGTCTAGGATTTACTTGTCAATAGCTCGCCTGGGAAACATCCAGAGAAGTCAAAGACAGTGCTTCTATACTAATTGCCAGGCGCTGAGACGAATGCCGCCAAGATCTAGCGTCTATGACTTACGGTTCAAGAATTAGCCTCAGAAACAGTGGGAAACAGTGCTTCTATACTAATTGCCAGGCGCTGAGACGAATGCCGCCAAGATCGAGCGTCTATGACTTACGGTTCAAGAATTAGCCTCAGAAACAGTGGTTCTGAACATGCTGCCAATAGCTCGCCTGGGAAACATCCAGAGAAGTCCAAGATAGTGTTTTTTAGACTGGCTGCCACGAGCTGAAACGAATGCAGCCAAGAGCGAGCGTCTGTGACTTACGGTTCAAAAGTTATTCACAGAAACATGGTTCTGAACTTTGCTGCCAGCCGCGAAAGCGAAAATAACCAAGATCGAGCGTCTAGGATTTACTTGTCAATAGCTCGCCTGGGAAACATCCAGAGAAGTCAAAGACAGTGCTTCTATACTAATTGCCAGGCGCTGAGACGAATGCCGCCAAGATCTAGCGTCTATGACTTACGGTTCAAGAATTAGCCTCAGAAACAGTGGGAAATAGTGCTTCTATACTAATTGCCAGGCGCTGAGACGAATGCCGCCAAGATCGAGCGTCTATGACTTACGGTTCAAGAATTAGCCTCAGAAACAGTGGTTCTGAACATGCTGCCAATAGCTCGCCTGGGAAACATCCAGAGAAGTCCAAGATTGTGTTTTTTAGACTGGCTGCCACGAGCTGAAACGAATGCAGCCAAGAGCGAGCGTCTGTGACTTACGGTTCAAAAGTTATTCACAGAAACATGGTTCTGAACTTTGCTGCCAGCCGCGAAAGCGAAAATAACCAAGATCGAGCGTCTAGGATTTACTTGTCAATAGCTCGCCTGGGAAACATCCAGAGAAGTCAAAGACAATGCTTCTATACTAATTGCCAGGCGCTGAGACGAATGCCGCCAAGATCTAGCGTCTATGACTTACGGTTCAAGAATTAGCCTCAGAAACAGTGGGAAACAGTGCTTCTATACTAATTGCCAGGCGCTGAGACGAATGCCGCCAAGATCGAGCGTCTAAGACTTACGGTTCAAGAATTAGCCTCAGAAACAGTGGTTCTGAACATGCTGCCAATAGCTCGCCTGGGAAACATCCAGAGAAGTCCAAGATAGTGTTTTTTAGACTGGCTGCCACGAGCTGAAACGAATGCAGCCAAGAGCGAGCGTCTGTGACTTACGGTTCAAGAGTTATTCACAGAAACATGGTTCTGAACTTTGCTGCCAGCCGCGAAAGCGAAAATAACCAAGATCGAGCGTCTAGGATTTACTTGTCAATAGCTCGCCTGGGAAACATCCAGAGAAGTCAAAGACAGTGCTTCTATACTAATTGCCAGGCGCTGAGACGAATGCCGCACGATCTAGCGTCTATGACTTACGGTTCAAGAATTAGCCTCAGAAACAGTGGGAAACAGTGCTTCTATACTAATTGCCAGGCGCTGAGACGAATGGCGCCAAGATCGAGCGTCTATGACTTACGGTTCAAGAATTAGCCTCAGAAACAGTGGTTCTGAACATGCTGCCAATAGCTCGCCTGGGAAACATCCAGAGAAGTCCAAGATAGTGTTTTTTAGACTGGCTGCCACGAGCTGAAACGAATGCAGCCAAGAGCGAGCGTCTGTGACTTACGGTTCAAGAGTTATTCACAGAAACATGGTTCTGAACTTTGCTGCCAGCCGCGAAAGCGAAAATAACCAAGATCTAGCGTCTAGGATTTACTTGTCAATAGCTCGCCTGGGAAACATCCAGAGAAGTCAAAGACAGTGCTTCTATACTAATTGCCAGGCGCTGAGACGAATGCCGCCAAGATCTAGCGTCTATGACTTACGGTTCAAGAATTAGCCTCAGAAACAGTGGTTCTGAACATGCTGCCAATAGCTCGCCTGGGAAACATCCAGAGAAGTCCAAGATTGTGTTTTTTAGACTGGCTGCCACGAGCTGAAACGAATGCAGCCAAGAGCGAGCGTCTGTGACTTACGGTTCAAAAGTTATTCACAGAAACATGGTTCTGAACTTTGCTGCCAGCCGCGAAAGCGAAAATAACCAAGATCGAGCGTCTAGGATTTACTTGTCAATAGCTCGCCTGGGAAACATCCAGAGAAGTCAAAGACAGTGCTTCTATACTAATTGCCAGGCGCTGAGACGAATGCCGCCAAGATCTAGCGTCTATGACTTACGGTTCAAGAATTAGCCTCAGAAACAGTGGGAAACAGTGCTTCTATACTAATTGCCAGGCGCTGAGACGAATGCCGCCAAGATCGAGCGTCTATGACACGGTTCAAGAATTAGCCTCAGAAACAGTGGTTCTGAACATGCTGCCAATAGCTCGCCTGGGAAACATCCAGAGAAGTCCAAGATAGTGTTTTTTAGACTGGCTGCCACGAGCTGAAACGAATGCAGCCAAGAGCGAGCGTCTGTGACTTACGGTTCAAAAGTTATTCACAGAAACATGGTTCTGAACTTTGCTGCCAGCCGCGAAAGCGAAAATAACCAAGATCGAGCGTCTAGGATTTACTTGTCAATAGCTCGCCTGGGAAACATCCAGAGAAGTCAAAGACAGTGCTTCTATACTAATTGCCAGGCGCTGAGACGAATGCCGCCAAGATCTAGCGTCTATGACTTACGGTTCAAGAATTAGCCTCAGAAACAGTGGGAAACAGTGCTTCTATACTAATTGCCAGGCGCTGAGACGAATGCCGCCAAGATCGAGCGTCTATGACTTACGGTTCAAGAATTAGCCTCAGAAACAGTGGTTCTGAACATGCTGCCAATAGCTCGCCTGGGAAACATCCAGAGAAGTCCAAGATTGTGTTTTTTAGACTGGCTGCCACGAGCTGAAACGAATGCAGCCAAGAGCGAGCGTCTGTGACTTACGGTTCAAAAGTTATTCACAGAAACATGGTTCTGAACTTTGCTGCCAGCCGCGAAAGCGAAAATAACCAAGATCGAGCGTCTAGGATTTACTTGTCAATAGCTCGCCTGGGAAACATCCAGAGAAGTCAAAGACAGTGCTTCTATACTAATTGCCAGGCGCTGAGACGAATGCCGCCAAGATCTAGCGTCTATGACTTACGGTTCAAGAATTAGCCTCAGAAACAGTGGGAAACAGTGCTTCTATACTAATTGCCAGGCGCTGAGACGAATGCCGCCAAGATCGAGCGTCTATGACACGGTTCAAGAATTAGCCTCAGAAACAGTGGTTCTGAACATGCTGCCAATAGCTCGCCTGGGAAACATCCAGAGAAGTCCAAGATTGTGTTTTTTAGACTGGCTGCCACGAGCTGAAACGAATGCAGCCAAGAGCGAGCGTCTGTGACTTACGGTTCAAAAGTTATTCACAGAAACATGGTTCTGAACTTTGCTGCCAGCCGCGAAAACGAAAATAACCAAGATCGAGCGTCTAGGATTTACTTGTCAATAGCTCGCCTGGGAAACATCCAGAGAAGTCAAAGACAGTGCTTCCATACTAATTGCCAGGCGCTGAGACGAATGCCGCCAAGATCTAGCGTCTATGACTTACGGTTCAAGAATTAGCCTCAGAAACAGTGGGAAACAGTGCTTTTATACTAATTGCCAGGCGCTGAGACGAATGCCGCCAAGATCGAGCGTCTATGACTTACGGTTCAAGAATTAGCCTCAGAAACAGTGGTTCTGAACATGCTGCCAATAGCTCGCCTGGGAAACATCCAGAGAAGTCCAAGATAGTGTTTTTTAGACTGGCTGCCACGAGCTGAAACGAATGCAGCCAAGAGCGAGCGTCTGTGACTTACGGTTCAAGAGTTATTCACAGAAACATGGTTCTGAACTTTGCTGCCAGCCGCGAAAGCGAAAATAACCAAGATCGAGCGTCTAGGATTTACTTGTCAATAGCTCGCCTGGGAAACATCCAGAGAAGTCAAAGACAGTGCTTCTATACTAATTGCCAGGCGCTGAGACGAATGCCGCCAAGATCTAGCGTCTATGACTTACGGTTCAAGAATTAGCCTCAGAAACAGTGGTTCTGAACATGCTGCCAATAGCTCGCCTGGGAAACATCCAGAGAAGTCCAAGATTGTGTTTTTTAGACTGGCTGCCACGAGCTGAAACGAATGCAGCCAAGAGCGAGCGTCTGTGACTTACGGTTCAAGAGTTATTCACAGAAACATGGTTCTGAACTTTGCTGCCAGCCGCGAAAGCGAAAATAACCAAGATCGAGCGTCTAGGATTTACTTGTCAATAGCTCGCCTGGGAAACATCCAGAGAAGTCAAAGACAGTGCTTCTATACTAATTGCCAGGCGCTGAGACGAATGCCGCCAAGATCTAGCGTCTATGACTTACGGTTCAAGAATTAGCCTCAGAAACAGTGGTTCTGAACATGCTGCCAATAGCTCGCCTGGGAAACATCCAGAGAAGTCCAAGATTGTGTTTTTTAGACTGGCTGCCACGAGCTGAAACGAATGCAGCCAAGAGCGAGCGTCTGTGACTTACGGTTCAAAAGTTATTCACAGAAACATGGTTCTGAACTTTGCTGCCAGCCGCGAAAGCGAAAATAACCAAGATCGAGCGTCTAGGATTTACTTGTCAATAGCTCGCCTGGGAAACATCCAGAGAAGTCAAAGACAGTGCTTCTATACTAATTGCCAGGCGCTGAGACGAATGCCGCCAAGATCTAGCGTCTATGACTTACGGTTCAAGAATTAGCCTCAGAAACAGTGGTTCTGAACATGCTGCCAATAGCTCGCCTGGGAAACATCCAGATAAGTCCAAGATTGTGTTTTTTAGACTGGCTGCCACGAGCTGAAACGAATGCAGCCAAGAGCGAGCGTCTGTGACTTACGGTTCAAAAGTTATTCACAGAAACATGGTTCTGAACTTTGCTGCCAGCCGCGAAAGCGAAAATAACCAAGATCGAGCGTCTAGGATTTACTTGTCAATAGCTCGCCTGGGAAACATCCAGAGAAGTCAAAGACAGTGCTTCTATACTAATTGCCAGGCGCTGAGACGAATGCCGCCAAGATCTAGCGTCTATGACTTACGGTTCAAGAATTAGCCTCAGAAACAGTGGGAAATAGTGCTTCTATACTAATTGCCAGGCGCTGAGACGAATGCCGCCAAGATCGAGCGTCTATGACTTACGGTTCAAGAATTAGCCTCAGAAACAGTGGTTCTGAACATGCTGCCAATAGCTCGCCTGGGAAACATCCAGAGAAGTCCAAGATTGTGTTTTTTAGACTGGCTGCCACGAGCTGAAACGAATGCAGCCAAGAGCGAGCGTCTGTGACTTACGGTTCAAAAGTTATTCACAGAAACATGGTTCTGAACTTTGCTGCCAGCCGCGAAAGCGAAAATAACCAAGATCGAGCGTCTAGGATTTACTTGTCAATAGCTCGCCTGGGAAACATCCAGAGAAGTCAAAGACAGTGCTTCTATACTAATTGCCAGGCGCTGAGACGAATGCCGCCAAGATCTAGCGTCTATGACTTACGGTTCAAGAATTAGCCTCAGAAACAGTGGGAAATAGTGCTTCTATACTAATTGCCAGGCGCTGAGACGAATGCCGCCAAGATCGAGCGTCTATGACTTACGTTTCAAGAATTAGCCTCAGAAACAGTGGTTCTGAACATGCTGCCAATAGCTCGCCTGGGAAACATCCAGAGAAGTCCAAGATTGTGTTTTTTAGACTGGCTGCCACGAGCTGAAACGAATGCAGCCAAGAGCGAGCGTCTGTGACTTACGGTTCAAAAGTTATTCACAGAAACATGGTTCTGAACTTTGCTGCCAGCCGCGAAAGCGAAAATAACCAAGATCGAGCGTCTAGTATTTACTTGTCAATAGCTCGCCTGGGAAACATCCAGAGAAGTCAAAGACAATGCTTCTATACTAATTGCCAGGCGCTGAGACGAATGCCGCCACGATCTAGCGTCTATGACTTACGGTTCAAGAATTAGCCTCAGAAACAGTGGGAAACAGTGCTTCTATACTAATTGCCAGGCGCTGAGACGAATGCCGCCAAGATCGAGCGTCTATGACTTACGGTTCAAGAATTAGCCTCAGAAACAGTGGGAAACAGTGCTTCTATACTAATTGCCAGGCGCTGAGACGAATGCCGCCAAGATCGAGCGTCTATGACTTACGTTTCAAGAATTAGCCTCAGAAATAGTGGTTCTGAACATGCTGCCAATAGCTCGCCTGGGAAACATCCAGAGAAGTCCAAGATTGTGTTTTTTAGACTGGCTGCCACGAGCTGAAACGAATGCAGCCAAGAGCGAGCGTCTGTGACTTACGGTTCAAAAGTTATTCACAGAAACATGGTTCTGAACTTTGCTGCCAGCCGCGAAAGCGAAAATAACCAAGATCGAGCGTCTAGGATTTACTTGTCAATAGCTCGCCTGGGAAACATCCAGAGAAGTCAAAGACAGTGCTTCTATACTAATTGCCAGGCGCTGAGACGAATGCCGCCAAGATCTAGCGTCTATGACTTACGGTTCAAGAATTAGCCTCAGAAACAGTGGGAAATAGTGCTTCTATACTAATTGCCAGGCGCTGAGACGAATGCCGCCAAGATCGAGCGTCTATGACTTACGGTTCAAGAATTAGCCTCAGAAACAGTGGGAAACAGTGCTTCTATACTAATTGCCAGGCGCTGAGACGAATGCCGCCAAGATCGAGCGTCTATGACTTACGGTTCAAGAATTAGCCTCAGAAACAGTGGTTCTGAACATGCTGCCAATAGCTCGCCTGGGAAACATCCAGAGAAGTCCAAGATAGTGTTTTTTAGACTGGCTGCCACGAGCTGAAACGAATGCAGCCAAGAGCGAGCGTCTGTGACTTACGGTTCAAAAGTTATTCACAGAAACATGGTTCTGAACTTTGCTGCCAGCCGCGAAAGCGAAAATAACCAAGATCGAGCGTCTAGGATTTACTTGTCAATATCTCGCCTGGGAAACATCCAGAGAAGTCAAAGACAGTGCTTCTATACTAATTGCCAGGCGCTGAGACGAATGCCGCAGAGATCTAGCGTCTATGACTTACGGTTCAAGAATTAGCCTCAGAAACAGTGGGAAATAGTGCTTCTATACTAATTGCCAGGCGCTGAGACGAATGCCGCCAAGATCGAGCGTCTATGACTTACGGTTCAAGAATTAGCCTCAGAAACAGTGGGAAACAGTGCTTCTATACTAATTGCCAGGCGCTGAGACGAATGCCGCCAAGATCGAGCGTCTATGACTTACGGTTCAAGAATTAGCCTCAGAAACAGTGGTTCTGAACATGCTGCCAATAGCTCGCCTGGGAAACATCCAGAGAAGTCCAAGATAGTGTTTTTTAGACTGGCTGCCACGAGCTGAAACGAATGCAGCCAAGAGCGAGCGTCTGTGACTTACGGTTCAAAAGTTATTCACAGAAACATGGTTCTGAACTTTGCTGCCAGCCGCGAAAGCGAAAATAACCAAGATCGAGCGTCTAGGATTTACTTGTCAATAGCTCGCCTGGGAAACATCCAGAGAAGTCAAACACAGTGCTTCTATACTAATTGCCAGGCGCTGAGACGAATGCCGCCAAGATCTAGCGTCTATGACTTACGGTTCAAGAATTAGCCTCAGAAACAGTGGGAAATAGTGCTTCTATACTAATTGCCAGGCGCTGAGACGAATGCCGCCAAGATCGAGCGTCTATGACTTACGGTTCAAGAATTAGCCTCAGAAACAGTGGTTCTGAACATGCTGCCAATAGCTCGCCTGGGAAACATCCAGAGAAGTCCAAGATTGTGTTTTTTTAGACTGGCTGCCACGAGCTGAAACGAATGCAGCCAAGAGCGAGCGTCTGTGACTTACGGTTCAAAAGTTATTCACAGAAACATGGTTCTGAACTTTGCTGCCAGCCGCGAAAGCGAAAATAACCAAGATCGAGCGTCTAGGATTTACTTGTCAATAGCTCGCCTGGGAAACATCCAGAGAAGTCAAAGACAGTGCTTCTATACTAATTGCCAGGCGCTGAGACGAATGCCGCCAAGATCTAGCGTCTATGACTTACGGTTCAAGAATTAGCCTCAGAAACAGTGGGAAACAGTGCTTCTATACTAATTGCCAGGCGCTGAGACGAATGCCGCCAAGATCGAGCGTCTATGACTTACGGTTCAAGAATTAGCCTCAGAAACAGTGGTTCTGAACATGCTGCCAATAGCTCGCCTGGGAAACATCCAGAGAAGTCCAAGATAGTGTTTTTTAGACTGGCTGCCACGAGCTGAAACGAATGCAGCCAAGAGCGAGCGTCTGTGACTTACGGTTCAAAAGTTATTCACAGAAACATGGTTCTGAACTTTGCTGCCAGCCGCGAAAGCGAAAATAACCAAGATCGAGCGTCTAGGATTTACTTGTCAATAGCTCGCCTGGGAAACATCCAGAGAAGTCAAAGACAGTGCTTCTATACTAATTGCCAGGCGCTGAGACGAATGCCGCCAAGATCTAGCGTCTATGACTTACGGTTCAAGAATTAGCCTGAGAAACAGTGGGAAATAGTGCTTCTATACTAATTGCCAGGCGCTGAGACGAATGCCGCCAAGATCGAGCGTCTATGACTTACGGTTCAAGAATTAGCCTCAGAAACAGTGGTTCTGAACATGCTGCCAATAGCTCGCCTGGGAAACATCCAGAGAAGTCCAAGATAGTGTTTTTTAGACTGGCTGCCACGAGCTGAAACGAATGCAGCCAAGAGCGAGCGTCTGTGACTTACGGTTCAAGAGTTATTCACAGAAACATGGTTCTGAACTTTGCTGCCAGCCGCGAAAGCGAAAATAACCAAGATCGAGCGTCTAGGATTTACTTGTCAATAGCTCGCCTGGGAAACATCCAGAGAAGTCAAAGACAGTGCTTCTATACTAATTGCCAGGCGCTGAGACGAATGCCGCCAAGATCTAGCGTCTATGACTTACGGTTCAAGAATTAGCCTCAGAAACAGTGGTTCTGAACATGCTGCCAATAGCTCGCCTGGGAAACATCCAGAGAAGTCCAAGATAGTGTTTTTTAGACTGGCTGCCACGAGCTGAAACGAATGCAGCCAAGAGCGAGCGTCTGTGACTTACGGTTCAAAAGTTATTCACAGAAACATGGTTCTGAACTTTGCTGCCAGCCGCGAAAGCGAAAATAACCAAGATCGAGCGTCTAGGATTTACTTGTCAATAGCTCGCCTGGGAAACATCCAGAGAAGTCAAAGACAGTGCTTCTATACTAATTGCCAGGCGCTGAGACGAATGCCGCCAAGATCTAGCGTCTATGACTTACGGTTCAAGAATTAGCCTGAGAAACAGTGGGAAATAGTGCTTCTATACTAATTGCCAGGCGCTGAGACGAATGCCGCCAAGATCGAGCGTCTATGACTTACGGTTCAAGAATTAGCCTCAGAAACAGTGGTTCTGAACATGCTGCCAATAGCTCGCCTGGGAAACATCCAGAGAAGTCCAAGATAGTGTTTTTTAGACTGGCTGCCACGAGCTGAAACGAATGCAGCCAAGAGCGAGCGTCTGTGACTTACGGTTCAAGAGTTATTCACAGAAACATGGTTCTGAACTTTGCTGCCAGCCGCGAAAGCGAAAATAACCAAGATCGAGCGTCTAGGATTTACTTGTCAATAGCTCGCCTGGGAAACATCCAGAGAAGTCAAAGACAGTGCTTCTATACTAATTGCCAGGCGCTGAGACGAATGCCGCCAAGATCTAGCGTCTATGACTTACGGTTCAAGAATTAGCCTCAGAAACAGTGGTTCTGAACATGCTGCCAATAGCTCGCCTGGGAAACATCCAGATAAGTCCAAGATTGTGTTTTTTAGACTGGCTGCCACGAGCTGAAACGAATGCAGCCAAGAGCGAGCGTCTGTGACTTACGGTTCAAAAGTTATTCACAGAAACATGGTTCTGAACTTTGCTGCCAGCCGCGAAAGCGAAAATAACCAAGATCGAGCGTCTAGGATTTACTTGTCAATAGCTCGCCTGGGAAACATCCAGAGAAGTCAAAGACAGTGCTTCTATACTAATTGCCAGGCGCTGAGACGAATGCCGCCAAGATCTAGCGTCTATGACTTACGGTTCAAGAATTAGCCTCAGAAACAGTGGGAAATAGTGCTTCTATACTAATTGCCAGGCGCTGAGACGAATGCCGCCAAGATCGAGCGTCTATGACTTACGGTTCAAGAATTAGCCTCAGAAACAGTGGTTCTGAACATGCTGCCAATAGCTCGCCTGGGAAACATCCAGAGAAGTCCAAGATTGTGTTTTTTAGACTGGCTGCCACGAGCTGAAACGAATGCAGCCAAGAGCGAGCGTCTGTGACTTACGGTTCAAAAGTTATTCACAGAAACATGGTTCTGAACTTTGCTGCCAGCCGCGAAAGCGAAAATAACCAAGATCGAGCGTCTAGGATTTACTTGTCAATAGCTCGCCTGGGAAACATCCAGAGAAGTCAAAGACAGTGCTTCTATACTAATTGCCAGGCGCTGAGACGAATGCCGCCAAGATCTAGCGTCTATGACTTACGGTTCAAGAATTAGCCTCAGAAACAGTGGGAAATAGTGCTTCTATACTAATTGCCAGGCGCTGAGACGAATGCCGCCAAGATCGAGCGTCTATGACTTACGTTTCAAGAATTAGCCTCAGAAACAGTGGTTCTGAACATGCTGCCAATAGCTCGCCTGGGAAACATCCAGAGAAGTCCAAGATTGTGTTTTTTAGACTGGCTGCCACGAGCTGAAACGAATGCAGCCAAGAGCGAGCGTCTGTGACTTACGGTTCAAAAGTTATTCACAGAAACATGGTTCTGAACTTTGCTGCCAGCCGCGAAAGCGAAAATAACCAAGATCGAGCGTCTAGTATTTACTTGTCAATAGCTCGCCTGGGAAACATCCAGAGAAGTCAAAGACAATGCTTCTATACTAATTGCCAGGCGCTGAGACGAATGCCGCCACGATCTAGCGTCTATGACTTACGGTTCAAGAATTAGCCTCAGAAACAGTGGGAAACAGTGCTTCTATACTAATTGCCAGGCGCTGAGACGAATGCCGCCAAGATCGAGCGTCTATGACTTACGGTTCAAGAATTAGCCTCAGAAACAGTGGGAAACAGTGCTTCTATACTAATTGCCAGGCGCTGAGACGAATGCCGCCAAGATCGAGCGTCTATGACTTACGTTTCAAGAATTAGCCTCAGAAATAGTGGTTCTGAACATGCTGCCAATAGCTCGCCTGGGAAACATCCAGAGAAGTCCAAGATTGTGTTTTTTAGACTGGCTGCCACGAGCTGAAACGAATGCAGCCAAGAGCGAGCGTCTGTGACTTACGGTTCAAAAGTTATTCACAGAAACATGGTTCTGAACTTTGCTGCCAGCCGCGAAAGCGAAAATAACCAAGATCGAGCGTCTAGGATTTACTTGTCAATAGCTCGCCTGGGAAACATCCAGAGAAGTCAAAGACAGTGCTTCTATACTAATTGCCAGGCGCTGAGACGAATGCCGCCAAGATCTAGCGTCTATGACTTACGGTTCAAGAATTAGCCTCAGAAACAGTGGGAAATAGTGCTTCTATACTAATTGCCAGGCGCTGAGACGAATGCCGCCAAGATCGAGCGTCTATGACTTACGGTTCAAGAATTAGCCTCAGAAACAGTGGGAAACAGTGCTTCTATACTAATTGCCAGGCGCTGAGACGAATGCCGCCAAGATCGAGCGTCTATGACTTACGGTTCAAGAATTAGCCTCAGAAACAGTGGTTCTGAACATGCTGCCAATAGCTCGCCTGGGAAACATCCAGAGAAGTCCAAGATAGTGTTTTTTAGACTGGCTGCCACGAGCTGAAACGAATGCAGCCAAGAGCGAGCGTCTGTGACTTACGGTTCAAAAGTTATTCACAGAAACATGGTTCTGAACTTTGCTGCCAGCCGCGAAAGCGAAAATAACCAAGATCGAGCGTCTAGGATTTACTTGTCAATATCTCGCCTGGGAAACATCCAGAGAAGTCAAAGACAGTGCTTCTATACTAATTGCCAGGCGCTGAGACGAATGCCGCAGAGATCTAGCGTCTATGACTTACGGTTCAAGAATTAGCCTCAGAAACAGTGGGAAATAGTGCTTCTATACTAATTGCCAGGCGCTGAGACGAATGCCGCCAAGATCGAGCGTCTATGACTTACGGTTCAAGAATTAGCCTCAGAAACAGTGGGAAACAGTGCTTCTATACTAATTGCCAGGCGCTGAGACGAATGCCGCCAAGATCGAGCGTCTATGACTTACGGTTCAAGAATTAGCCTCAGAAACAGTGGTTCTGAACATGCTGCCAATAGCTCGCCTGGGAAACATCCAGAGAAGTCCAAGATAGTGTTTTTTAGACTGGCTGCCACGAGCTGAAACGAATGCAGCCAAGAGCGAGCGTCTGTGACTTACGGTTCAAAAGTTATTCACAGAAACATGGTTCTGAACTTTGCTGCCAGCCGCGAAAGCGAAAATAACCAAGATCGAGCGTCTAGGATTTACTTGTCAATAGCTCGCCTGGGAAACATCCAGAGAAGTCAAACACAGTGCTTCTATACTAATTGCCAGGCGCTGAGACGAATGCCGCCAAGATCTAGCGTCTATGACTTACGGTTCAAGAATTAGCCTCAGAAACAGTGGGAAATAGTGCTTCTATACTAATTGCCAGGCGCTGAGACGAATGCCGCCAAGATCGAGCGTCTATGACTTACGGTTCAAGAATTAGCCTCAGAAACAGTGGTTCTGAACATGCTGCCAATAGCTCGCCTGGGAAACATCCAGAGAAGTCCAAGATTGTGTTTTTTAGACTGGCTGCCACGAGCTGAAACGAATGCAGCCAAGAGCGAGCGTCTGTGACTTACGGTTCAAAAGTTATTCACAGAAACATGGTTCTGAACTTTGCTGCCAGCCGCGAAAGCGAAAATAACCAAGATCGAGCGTCTAGGATTTACTTGTCAATAGCTCGCCTGGGAAACATCCAGAGAAGTCAAAGACAGTGCTTCTATACTAATTGCCAGGCGCTGAGACGAATGCCGCCAAGATCTAGCGTCTATGACTTACGGCTCAAGAATTAGCCTCAGAAACAGTGGGAAACAGTGCTTCTATACTAATTGCCAGGCGCTGAGACGAATGCCGCCAAGATCGAGCGTCTATGACTTACGGTTCAAGAATTAGCCTCAGAAACAGTGGTTCTGAACATGCTGCCAATAGCTCGCCTGGGAAACATCCAGAGAAGTCCAAGATAGTGTTTTTTAGACTGGCTGCCACGAGCTGAAACGAATGCAGCCAAGAGCGAGCGTCTGTGACTTACGGTTCAAAAGTTATTCACAGAAACATGGTTCTGAACTTTGCTGCCAGCCGCGAAAGCGAAAATAACCAAGATCGAGCGTCTAGGATTTACTTGTCAATAGCTCGCCTGGGAAACATCCAGAGAAGTCAAAGACAGTGCTTCTATACTAATTGCCAGGCGCTGAGACGAATGCCGCCAAGATCTAGCGTCTATGACTTACGGTTCAAGAATTAGCCTGAGAAACAGTGGGAAATAGTGCTTCTATACTAATTGCCAGGCGCTGAGACGAATGCCGCCAAGATCGAGCGTCTATGACTTACGGTTCAAGAATTAGCCTCAGAAACAGTGGTTCTGAACATGCTGCCAATAGCTCGCCTGGGAAACATCCAGAGAAGTCCAAGATAGTGTTTTTTAGACTGGCTGCCACGAGCTGAAACGAATGCAGCCAAGAGCGAGCGTCTGTGACTTACGGTTCAAAAGTTATTCACAGAAACATGGTTCTGAACTTTGCTGCCAGCCGCGAAAGCGAAAATAACCAAGATCGAGCGTCTAGGATTTACTTGTCAATAGCTCGCCTGGGAAACATCCAGAGAAGTCAAAGACAGTGCTTCTATACTAATTGCCAGGCGCTGAGACGAATGCCGCCAAGATCTAGCGTCTATGACTTACGGCTCAAGAATTAGCCTCAGAAACAGTGGGAAACAGTGCTTCTATACTAATTGCCAGGCGCTGAGACGAATGCCGCCAAGATCGAGCGTCTATGACTTACGGTTCAAGAATTAGCCTCAGAAACAGTGGTTCTGAACATGCTGCCAATAGCTCGCCTGGGAAACATCCAGAGAAGTCCAAGATAGTGTTTTTTAGACTGGCTGCCACGAGCTGAAACGAATGCAGCCAAGAGCGAGCGTCTGTGACTTACGGTTCAAAAGTTATTCACAGAAACATGGTTCTGAACTTTGCTGCCAGCCGCGAAAGCGAAAATAACCAAGATCGAGCGTCTAGGATTTACTTGTCAATAGCTCGCCTGGGAAACATCCAGAGAAGTCAAAGACAGTGCTTCTATACTAATTGCCAGGCGCTGAGACGAATGCCGCCAAGATCTAGCGTCTATGACTTACGGTTCAAGAATTAGCCTGAGAAACAGTGGGAAATAGTGCTTCTATACTAATTGCCAGGCGCTGAGACGAATGCCGCCAAGATCGAGCGTCTATGACTTACGGTTCAAGAATTAGCCTCAGAAACAGTGGTTCTGAACATGCTGCCAATAGCTCGCCTGGGAAACATCCAGAGAAGTCCAAGATAGTGTTTTTTAGACTGGCTGCCACGAGCTGAAACGAATGCAGCCAAGAGCGAGCGTCTGTGACTTACGGTTCAAAAGTTATTCACAGAAACATGGTTCTGAACTTTGCTGCCAGCCGCGAAAGCGAAAATAACCAAGATCGAGCGTCTAGGATTTACTTGTCAATAGCTCGCCTGGGAAACATCCAGAGAAGTCAAAGACAGTGCTTCGATACTAATTGCCAGGCGCTGAGACGAATGCCGCCAAGATCTAGCGTCTATGACTTACGGTTCAAAAATTAGCCTCAGAAACAGTGGGAAACAGTGCTTCTATACTAATTGCCAGGCGCTGAGACGAATGCCGCCAAGATCGAGCGTCTATGACTTACGGTTCAAGAATTAGCCTCAGAAACAGTGGTTCTGAATATGCTGCCAATAGCTCGCCTGGGAAACATCCAGAGAAGTCCAAGATTGTGTTTTTTAGACTGGCTGCCACGAGCTGAAACGAATGCAGCCAAGAGCGAGCGTCTGTGACTTACGGTTCAAGAGTTATTCACAGAAACATGGTTCTGAACTTTGCTGCCAGCCGCGAAAGCGAAAATAACCAAGATCGAGCGTCTAGGATTTACTTGTCAATAGCTCGCCTGGGAAACATCCAGAGAAGTCAAAGACAGTGCTTCTATACTAATTGCCAGGCGCTGAGACGAATGCCGCCAAGATCTAGCGTCTATGACTTACGGTTCAAGAATTAGCCTCAGAAACAGTGGGAAACAGTGCTTCTATACTAATTGCCAGGCGCTGAGACGAATGCCGCCAAGATCGAGCGTCTATGACTTACGGTTCAAGAATTAGCCTCAGAAACAGTGGTTCTGAACATGCTGCCAATAGCTCGCCTGGGAAACATCCAGAGAAGTCCAAGATAGTGTTTTTTAGACTGGCTGCCACGAGCTGAAACGAATGCAGCCAAGAGCGAGCGTCTGTGACTTACGGTTCAAGAGTTATTCACAGAAACATGGTTCTGAACTTTGCTGCCAGCCGCGAAAGCGAAAATAACCAAGATCGAGCGTCTAGGATTTACTTGTCAATAGCTCGCCTGGGAAACATCCAGAGAAGTCAAAGACAGTGCTTCTATACTAATTGCCAGGCGCTGAGACGAATGCCGCCAAGATCTAGCGTCTATGACTTACGGTTCAAGAATTAGCCTCAGAAACAGTGGTTCTGAACATGCTGCCAATAGCTCGCCTGGGAAACATCCAGAGAAGTCCAAGATTGTGTTTTTTAGACTGGCTGCCACGAGCTGAAACGAATGCAGCCAAGAGCGAGCGTCTGTGACTTACGGTTCAAAAGTTATTCACAGAAACATGGTTCTGAACTTTGCTGCCAGCCGCGAAAGCGAAAATAACCAAGATCGAGCGTCTAGGATTTACTTGTCAATAGCTCGCCTGGGAAACATCCAGAGAAGTCAAAGACAGTGCTTCTATACTAATTGCCAGGCGCTGAGACGAATGCCGCCAAGATCTAGCGTCTATGACTTACGGTTCAAGAATTAGCCTCAGAAACAGTGGTTCTGAACATGCTGCCAATAGCTCGCCTGGGAAACATCCAGAGAAGTCCAAGATTGTGTTTTTTAGACTGGCTGCCACGAGCTGAAACGAATGCAGCCAAGAGCGAGCGTCTGTGACTTACGGTTCAAAAGTTATTCACAGAAACATGGTTCTGAACTTTGCTGCCAGCCGCGAAAGCGAAAATAACCAAGATCGAGCGTCTAGGATTTACTTGTCAATAGCTCGCCTGGGAAACATCCAGAGAAGTCAAAGACAATGCTTCTATACTAATTGCCAGGCGCTGAGACGAATGCCGCCACGATCTAGCGTCTATGACTTACGGTTCAAGAATTAGCCTCAGAAACAGTGGGAAACAGTGCTTCTATACTAATTGCCAGGCGCTGAGACGAATGCCGCCAAGATCGAGCGTCTATGACTTACGGTTCAAGAATTAGCCTCAGAAACAGTGGGAAACAGTGCTTCTATACTAATTGCCAGGCGCTGAGACGAATGCCGCCAAGATCGAGCGTCTATGACTTACGTTTCAAGAATTAGCCTCAGAAATAGTGGTTCTGAACATGCTGCCAATAGCTCGCCTGGGAAACATCCAGAGAAGTCCAAGATTGTGTTTTTTAGACTGGCTGCCACGAGCTGAAACGAATGCAGCCAAGAGCGAGCGTCTGTGACTTACGGTTCAAAAGTTATTCACAGAAACATGGTTCTGAACTTTGCTGCCAGCCGCGAAAGCGAAAATAACCAAGATCGAGCGTCTAGGATTTACTTGTCAATAGCTCGCCTGGGAAACATCCAGAGAAGTCAAAGACAGTGCTTCTATACTAATTGCCAGGCGCTGAGACGAATGCCGCCAAGATCTAGCGTCTATGACTTACGGTTCAAGAATTAGCCTCAGAAACAGTGGGAAATAGTGCTTCTATACTAATTGCCAGGCGCTGAGACGAATGCCGCCAAGACCGAGCGTCTATGACTTACGGTTCAAGAATTAGCCTCAGAAACAGTGGGAAACAGTGCTTCTATACTAATTGCCAGGCGCTGAGACGAATGCCGCCAAGATCGAGCGTCTATGACTTACGGTTCAAGAATTAGCCTCAGAAACAGTGGTTCTGAACATGCTGCCAATAGCTCGCCTGGGAAACATCCAGAGAAGTCCAAGATAGTGTTTTTTAGACTGGCTGCCACGAGCTGAAACGAATGCAGCCAAGAGCGAGCGTCTGTGACTTACGGTTCAAAAGTTATTCACAGAAACATGGTTCTGAACTTTGCTGCCAGCCGCGAAAGCGAAAATAACCAAGATCGAGCGTCTAGGATTTACTTGTCAATATCTCGCCTGGGAAACATCCAGAGAAGTCAAAGACAGTGCTTCTATACTAATTGCCAGGCGCTGAGACGAATGCCGCCAAGATCTAGCGTCTATGACTTACGGTTCAAGAATTAGCCTCAGAAACAGTGGGAAATAGTGCTTCTATACTAATTGCCAGGCGCTGAGACGAATGCCGCCAAGATCGAGCGTCTATGACTTACGGTTCAAGAATTAGCCTCAGAAACAGTGGGAAACAGTGCTTCTATACTAATTGCCAGGCGCTGAGACGAATGCCGCCAAGATCGAGCGTCTATGACTTACGGTTCAAGAATTAGCCTCAGAAACAGTGGTTCTGAACATGCTGCCAATAGCTCGCCTGGGAAACATCCAGAGAAGTCCAAGATAGTGTTTTTTAGACTGGCTGCCACGAGCTGAAACGAATGCAGCCAAGAGCGAGCGTCTGTGACTTACGGTTCAAAAGTTATTCACAGAAACATGGTTCTGAACTTTGCTGCCAGCCGCGAAAGCGAAAATAACCAAGATCGAGCGTCTAGGATTTACTTGTCAATATCTCGCCTGGGAAACATCCAGAGAAGTCAAAGACAGTGCTTCTATACTAATTGCCAGGCGCTGAGACGAATGCCGCCAAGATCTAGCGTCTATGACTTACGGTTCAAGAATTAGCCTCAGAAACAGTGGGAAATAGTGCTTCTATACTAATTGCCAGGCGCTGAGACGAATGCCGCCAAGATCGAGCGTCTATGACTTACGGTTCAAGAATTAGCCTCAGAAACAGTGGGAAACAGTGCTTCTATACTAATTGCCAGGCGCTGAGACGAATGCCGCCAAGATCGAGCGTCTATGACTTACGGTTCAAGAATTAGCCTCAGAAACAGTGGTTCTGAACATGCTGCCAATAGCTCGCCTGGGAAACATCCAGAGAAGTCCAAGATAGTGTTTTTTAGACTGGCTGCCACGAGCTGAAACGAATGCAGCCAAGAGCGAGCGTCTGTGACTTACGGTTCAAAAGTTATTCACAGAAACATGGTTCTGAACTTTGCTGCCAGCCGCGAAAGCGAAAATAACCAAGATCGAGCGTCTAGGATTTACTTGTCAATAGCTCGCCTGGGAAACATCCAGAGAAGTCAAAGACAGTGCTTCTATACTAATTGCCAGGCGCTGAGACGAATGCCGCCAAGATCTAGCGTCTATGACTTACGGTTCAAGAATTAGCCTCAGAAACAGTGGGAAATAGTGCTTCTATACTAATTGCCAGGCGCTGAGACGAATGCCGCCAAGATCGAGCGTCTATGACTTACGGTTCCAGAATTAGCCTCAGAAACAGTGGTTCTGAACATGCTGCCAATAGCTCGCCTGGGAAACATCCAGAGAAGTCCAAGATTGTGTTTTTTAGACTGGCTGCCACGAGCTGAAACGAATGCAGCCAAGAGCGAGCGTCTGTGACTTACGGTTCAAAAGTTATTCACAGAAACATGGTTCTGAACTTTGCTGCCAGCCGCGAAAGCGAAAATAACCAAGATCGAGCGTCTAGGATTTACTTGTCAATAGCTCGCCTGGGAAACATCCAGAGAAGTCAAAGACAGTGCTTCTATACTAATTGCCAGGCGCTGAGACGAATGCCGCCAAGATCTAGCGTCTATGACTTACGGTTCAAGAATTAGCCTCAGAAACAGTGGGAAACAGTGCTTCTATACTAATTGCCAGGCGCTGAGACGAATGCCGCCAAGATCGAGCGTCTATGACTTACGGTTCAAGAATTAGCCTCAGAAACAGTGGTTCTGAACATGCTGCCAATAGCTCGCCTGGGAAACATCCAGAGAAGTCCAAGATAGTGTTTTTTAGACTGGCTGCCACGAGCTGAAACGAATGCAGCCAAGAGCGAGCGTCTGTGACTTACGGTTCAAAAGTTATTCACAGAAACATGGTTCTGAACTTTGCTGCCAGCCGCGAAAGCGAAAATAACCAAGATCGAGCGTCTAGGATTTACTTGTCAATAGCTCGCCTGGGAAACATCCAGAGAAGTCAAAGACAGTGCTTCTATACTAATTGCCAGGCGCTGAGACGAATGCCGCCAAGATCTAGCGTCTATGACTTACGGTTCAAGAATTAGCCTCAGAAACAGTGGGAAACAGTGCTTCTATACTAATTGCCAGGCGCTGAGACGAATGCCGCCAAGATCGAGCGTCTAAGACTTACGGTTCAAGAATTAGCCTCAGAAACAGTGGTTCTGAACATGCTGCCAATAGCTCGCCTGGGAAACATCCAGAGAAGTCCAAGATAGTGTTTTTTAGACTGGCTGCCACGAGCTGAAACGAATGCAGCCAAGAGCGAGCGTCTGTGACTTACGGTTCAAGAGTTATTCACAGAAACATGGTTCTGAACTTTGCTGCCAGCCGCGAAAGCGAAAATAACCAAGATCGAGCGTCTAGTATTTACTTGTCAATAGCTCGCCTGGGAAACATCCAGAGAAGTCAAAGACAATGCTTCTATACTAATTGCCAGGCGCTGAGACGAATGCCGCCACGATCTAGCGTCTATGACTTACGGTTCAAGAATTAGCCTCAGAAACAGTGGGAAACAGTGCTTCTATACTAATTGCCAGGCGCTGAGACGAATGCCGCCAAGATCGAGCGTCTATGACTTACGGTTCAAGAATTAGCCTCAGAAACAGTGGGAAACAGTGCTTCTATACTAATTGCCAGGCGCTGAGACGAATGCCGCCAAGATCGAGCGTCTATGACTTACGTTTCAAGAATTAGCCTCAGAAATAGTGGTTCTGAACATGCTGCCAATAGCTCGCCTGGGAATCATCCAGAGAAGTCCAAGATTGTGTTTTTTAGACTGGCTGCCACGAGCTGAAACGAATGCAGCCAAGAGCGAGCGTCTGTGACTTACGGTTCAAAAGTTATTCACAGAAACATGGTTCTGAACTTTGCTGCCAGCCGCGAAAGCGAAAATAACCAAGATCGAGCGTCTAGGATTTACTTGTCAATAGCTCGCCTGGGAAACATCCAGAGAAGTCAAAGACAGTGCTTCTATACTAATTGCCAGGCGCTGAGACGAATGCCGCCAAGATCTAGCGTCTATGACTTACGGTTCAAGAATTAGCCTCAGAAACAGTGGGAAATAGTGCTTCTATACTAATTGCCAGGCGCTGAGACGAATGCCGCCAAGATCGAGCGTCTATGACTTACGGTTCAAGAATTAGCCTCAGAAACAGTGGTTCTGAACATGCTGCCAATAGCTCGCCTGGGAAACATCCAGAGAAGTCCAAGATTGTGTTTTTTAGACTGGCTGCCACGAGCTGAAACGAATGCAGCCAAGAGCGAGCGTCTGTGACTTACGGTTCAAAAGTTATTCACAGAAACATGGTTCTGAACTTTGCTGCCAGCCGCGAAAGCGAAAATAACCAAGATCGAGCGTCTAGGATTTACTTGTCAATAGCTCGCCTGGGAAACATCCAGAGAAGTCAAACACAGTGCTTCTATACTAATTGCCAGGCGCTGAGACGAATGCCGCCAAGATCTAGCGTCTATGACTTACGGTTCAAGAATTAGCCTCAGAAACAGTGGGAAATAGTGCTTCTATACTAATTGCCAGGCGCTGAGACGAATGCCGCCAAGATCGAGCGTCTATGACTTACGGTTCAAGAATTAGCCTCAGAAACAGTGGTTCTGAACATGCTGCCAATAGCTCGCCTGGGAAACATCCAGAGAAGTCCAAGATTGTGTTTTTTAGACTGGCTGCCACGAGCTGAAACGAATGCAGCCAAGAGCGAGCGTCTGTGACTTACGGTTCAAAAGTTATTCACAGAAACATGGTTCTGAACTTTGCTGCCAGCCGCGAAAGCGAAAATAACCAAGATCGAGCGTCTAGGATTTACTTGTCAATAGCTCGCCTGGGAAACATCCAGAGAAGTCAAAGACAGTGCTTCTATACTAATTGCCAGGCGCTGAGACGAATGCCGCCAAGATCTAGCGTCTATGACTTACGGTTCAAGAATTAGCCTCAGAAACAGTGGGAAACAGTGCTTCTATACTAATTGCCAGGCGCTGAGACGAATGCCGCCAAGATCGAGCGTCTATGACTTACGGTTCAAGAATTAGCCTCAGAAACAGTGGTTCTGAACATGCTGCCAATAGCTCGCCTGGGAAACATCCAGAGAAGTCCAAGATAGTGTTTTTTAGACTGGCTGCCACGAGCTGAAACGAATGCAGCCAAGAGCGAGCGTCTGTGACTTACGGTTCAAAAGTTATTCACAGAAACATGGTTCTGAACTTTGCTGCCAGCCGCGAAAGCGAAAATAACCAAGATCGAGCGTCTAGGATTTACTTGTCAATAGCTCGCCTGGGAAACATCCAGAGAAGTCAAAGACAGTGCTTCTATACTAATTGCCAGGCGCTGAGACGAATGCCGCCAAGATCTAGCGTCTATGACTTACGGTTCAAGAATTAGCCTGAGAAACAGTGGGAAATAGTGCTTCTATACTAATTGCCAGGCGCTGAGACGAATGCCGCCAAGATCGAGCGTCTATGACTTACGGTTCAAGAATTAGCCTCAGAAACAGTGGTTCTGAACATGCTGCCAATAGCTCGCCTGGGAAACATCCAGAGAAGTCCAAGATAGTGTTTTTTAGACTGGCTGCCACGAGCTGAAACGAATGCAGCCAAGAGCGAGCGTCTGTGACTTACGGTTCAAAAGTTATTCACAGAAACATGGTTCTGAACTTTGCTGCCAGCCGCGAAAGCGAAAATAACCAAGATCGAGCGTCTAGGATTTACTTGTCAATAGCTCGCCTGGGAAACATCCAGAGAAGTCAAAGACAGTGCTTCGATACTAATTGCCAGGCGCTGAGACGAATGCCGCCAAGATCTAGCGTCTATGACTTACGGTTCAAAAATTAGCCTCAGAAACAGTGGGAAACAGTGCTTCTATACTAATTGCCAGGCGCTGAGACGAATGCCGCCAAGATCGAGCGTCTATGACTTACGGTTCAAGAATTAGCCTCAGAAACAGTGGTTCTGAATATGCTGCCAATAGCTCGCCTGGGAAACATCCAGAGAAGTCCAAGATTGTGTTTTTTAGACTGGCTGCCACGAGCTGAAACGAATGCAGCCAAGAGCGAGCGTCTGTGACTTACGGTTCAAGAGTTATTCACAGAAACATGGTTCTGAACTTTGCTGCCAGCCGCGAAAGCGAAAATAACCAAGATCGAGCGTCTAGGATTTACTTGTCAATAGCTCGCCTGGGAAACATCCAGAGAAGTCAAAGACAGTGCTTCTATACTAATTGCCAGGCGCTGAGACGAATGCCGCCAAGATCTAGCGTCTATGACTTACGGTTCAAGAATTAGCCTCAGAAACAGTGGGAAACAGTGCTTCTATACTAATTGCCAGGCGCTGAGACGAATGCCGCCAAGATCGAGCGTCTATGACTTACGGTTCAAGAATTAGCCTCAGAAACAGTGGTTCTGAACATGCTGCCAATAGCTCGCCTGGGAAACATCCAGAGAAGTCCAAGATAGTGTTTTTTAGACTGGCTGCCACGAGCTGAAACGAATGCAGCCAAGAGCGAGCGTCTGTGACTTACGGTTCAAGAGTTATTCACAGAAACATGGTTCTGAACTTTGCTGCCAGCCGCGAAAGCGAAAATAACCAAGATCGAGCGTCTAGGATTTACTTGTCAATAGCTCGCCTGGGAAACATCCAGAGAAGTCAAAGACAGTGCTTCTATACTAATTGCCAGGCGCTGAGACGAATGCCGCCAAGATCTAGCGTCTATGACTTACGGTTCAAGAATTAGCCTCAGAAACAGTGGTTCTGAACATGCTGCCAATAGCTCGCCTGGGAAACATCCAGAGAAGTCCAAGATTGTGTTTTTTAGACTGGCTGCCACGAGCTGAAACGAATGCAGCCAAGAGCGAGCGTCTGTGACTTACGGTTCAAAAGTTATTCACAGAAACATGGTTCTGAACTTTGCTGCCAGCCGCGAAAGCGAAAATAACCAAGATCGAGCGTCTAGGATTTACTTGTCAATAGCTCGCCTGGGAAACATCCAGAGAAGTCAAAGACAGTGCTTCTATACTAATTGCCAGGCGCTGAGACGAATGCCGCCAAGATCTAGCGTCTATGACTTACGGTTCAAGAATTAGCCTCAGAAACAGTGGTTCTGAACATGCTGCCAATAGCTCGCCTGGGAAACATCCAGAGAAGTCCAAGATTGTGTTTTTTAGACTGGCTGCCACGAGCTGAAACGAATGCAGCCAAGAGCGAGCGTCTGTGACTTACGGTTCAAAAGTTATTCACAGAAACATGGTTCTGAACTTTGCTGCCAGCCGCGAAAGCGAAAATAACCAAGATCGAGCGTCTAGGATTTACTTGTCAATAGCTCGCCTGGGAAACATCCAGAGAAGTCAAAGACAATGCTTCTATACTAATTGCCAGGCGCTGAGACGAATGCCGCCACGATCTAGCGTCTATGACTTACGGTTCAAGAATTAGCCTCAGAAACAGTGGGAAACAGTGCTTCTATACTAATTGCCAGGCGCTGAGACGAATGCCGCCAAGATCGAGCGTCTATGACTTACGGTTCAAGAATTAGCCTCAGAAACAGTGGGAAACAGTGCTTCTATACTAATTGCCAGGCGCTGAGACGAATGCCGCCAAGATCGAGCGTCTATGACTTACGTTTCAAGAATTAGCCTCAGAAATAGTGGTTCTGAACATGCTGCCAATAGCTCGCCTGGGAAACATCCAGAGAAGTCCAAGATTGTGTTTTTTAGACTGGCTGCCACGAGCTGAAACGAATGCAGCCAAGAGCGAGCGTCTGTGACTTACGGTTCAAAAGTTATTCACAGAAACATGGTTCTGAACTTTGCTGCCAGCCGCGAAAGCGAAAATAACCAAGATCGAGCGTCTAGGATTTACTTGTCAATAGCTCGCCTGGGAAACATCCAGAGAAGTCAAAGACAGTGCTTCTATACTAATTGCCAGGCGCTGAGACGAATGCCGCCAAGATCTAGCGTCTAAGACTTACGGTTCAAGAATTAGCCTCAGAAACAGTGGGAAACAGTGCTTCTATACTAATTGCCAGGCGCTGAGACGAATGCCGCCAAGACCGAGCGTCTATGACTTACGGTTCAAGAATTAGCCTCAGAAACAGTGGGAAACAGTGCTTCTATACTAATTGCCAGGCGCTGAGACGAATGCCGCCAAGATCGAGCGTCTATGACTTACGGTTCAAGAATTAGCCTCAGAAACAGTGGTTCTGAACATGCTGCCAATAGCTCGCCTGGGAAACATCCAGAGAAGTCCAAGATAGTGTTTTTTTAGACTGGCTGCCACGAGCTGAAACGAATGCAGCCAAGAGCGAGCGTCTGTGACTTACGGTTCAAGAGTTATTCACAGAAACATGGTTCTGAACTTTGCTGCCAGCCGCGAAAGCGAAAGTAACCAAGATCGAGCGTCTAGGATTTACTTGTGAATAGCTCGCCTGGGAAACATCCAGAGAAGTCAAAGACAGTGCTTCTATACTAATTGCCAGGCGCTGAGACGAATGCCGCCAAGATCAAGCGTCTAAGACTTACGGTTCAAGAATTAGCCTCAGAAACAGTGGGAAACAGTGCTT
>NW_027463193.1:0-31883 GCF_050947455.1 Rhinoderma darwinii | reverse complement strand
CTGTTCCGACAGGTGGATATTTTTAACGCCTCATTTTCAAAAAATGGTGTGTAAAAGACGCCCGAAAAAAAGGCTGTCACTTCTTAGCCGTTTTGACTCCATAGAAAAAAATGGCAGTGAAAAACGCAGCTTTGCTTAAAAAACTTCTGAAAATTAGGAGCTGCTTCCCCATGAAAACAGCTCCGTATTTTCAGAAGTTTTTTGCTAAGCGTGTGAACATAACCTTAGTCTTTTTTTTTATTTTTTGGGTAGTTGAAGTGGCGAAAAATGATTTTGTCACTTTGATCTTTTTGTCCACAATGGCGTTCACCATATTGGATAGATATTTTTATAGCAGGAAAAGCAAAGTAGTGGATCCAGTGCTGAGACCAGGTAGATTGATTTAAAATTGGAAACTTCTTCCAAGTTTTATTTGACAAGACATGCCATGACTAAGGACGCAGATCGCGTCTGATATGCGTAGGCACCCCTATCCCCTCTAACTAGCCATTGTATCCTGGAGAAACACCGAATGTCTAACTTTTAAACCACTATTTTTGTCTTGTCAAATAAAACTTGGAAGAAGTTTCCAATTTTAAATCAATCTACCTGGTCTCAGCACTGGATCCACTACTTTGCTTTTCCTGCTTCATCCACCACGTGTGCCGACACGAGGATCCGAGCGCTACAGACAGAGTAACTGCCATACTCAGGTGAGCTGGAGGATTCCTCCCTTTTTTTCTTTTAGATATTTTTATACTTTTATAGTTAGGGCATTTTCGGATGTGGGGATACCTGTGTTGTTGTTTTTAATTTATTTTTTTATGTGATGTAGGGAAAGGGGGCTGTTTTTTAAATTTTTATATTTTATCTTTTTTAAAACTTTATTCTTTATCCGCTAGGGGGCTTGAACCTGCGATCATTAGATTGCTTCTGCCATAGACTGCAATGTTACAGTATTGCAGTCCACGGCAAAATCAGTACATTGCTATTGAGACTTGCCACAAGCAGAGCTTAATGGCAATATTCATACAGCAGGCCTCGGAGCGTTCAGAAGGCTCCCGGCTGCCATTGGAACACACACCGGCTACCGCGATTTCACAACACAGGAGCCAGTGACCGGCTCCAAAGTAAAAGAAAATTTAAAAAAACTCTGATGCCGGTGGTCACATCTGACCACTGCATCTGAGGGGTCAAATGCTTGCGATCAGAAATGTCTCTGATCACAAGCATTGCCGTTGGGTCCCTGCTGTGTAACACAACAGAGAACCGGTGGCTATGATTCCAGCACGGCTTCTGAGCGGCGCCATTTTTAAAAGCCTTTCCCAACGTAAATATGCAGTTTAGCGACAGGAAAGGGGTTAACATAAGGTTGACTTTTCTCTATGGAAGGTCCATGATCCATTTTGTCTGCATTATTACCACATAATTCCTCATAACACTGCATTTTACTTTTAAGGTGAAACGGTTACTTGAGTTACTGCGCATAAACATTTAGGAGCTACATATCGTCACTTTGCTTAACACAATCTGCAAAATTCACACTAAGCCCTAAAACCTGAGCATCATTACATATAACTTGATGTTTCTGGTATACACCATATCAACAGCTACCAAACCACTTTAACCCCTTCAGGACTGAGCCTGTTTTGGCCTTCAGGACGAAGCCGATTTTTCAAATCTGACATGTCACTTTATGTGGTAATAACTACGGAATGCTTTTGCCTATCCAAGTGATCCTGAGATTGTTTTCTCGTGACACGTTGGACTTTATGTTAGGGAAAAAATTTGGTCGATAAATTTAATATTTATTTATAAAAAACACCAAGATTTAGAGAAAATTAGCAAAAACTAGCATTTTCTAAATTTAAATGTATCTACTTGTAAAACAGATAGTAATACCACACAAAATACTTACTAGTTTATATTTCTCATAGGTCTACTTTATGTTTGCATCGTTTTTTGAACATTCTTTTATTTTTCTAGGACGTTACAAGGCTTAGAACTTTAGCAGCAATGTCTCATATTTTCAAGAAAATTTCAAAAGCCTATTTTTTCAGGGACCAGTTCAGTTCTGAAGTGGCTTTGAGGGCCCTATATATTAGAAAGTCCCCATAAATCACCTGATTTTGAAAACTGCACCCCTCAAAGTATTCAAAACAGCATTCAGAAAGTGTTTTAACCCTTTAGGTGTTTCACAGGAATTAAAGCAAAGTAGAGGTGAAATTTACAAATTGGAATTAGTCTGTAAAGGTAAAAATCTACTTTTTTTCTGTAAGAACTTAGACATTTTTAATTTTTACAAGGAATAAAGGAGAAAAAGCACCCTAGCATTTGTAAAGCAATTTCTCCTGATTACGTAAATACTCCATATGTGGTAATAAACTGCTGTTTGGACCCACACCGGGGCTTAGAAGGGAAGGAGCGCTATTTGGCTTTTGGAGCTCAAATTTAGCTGGAATAGTTTTTGGGTGTCATGTCAAATTTGCAAAGCCACTGAGAGACCGAAACAGTGGAAGCCCCCCAAAAGTAACCCCATTTGAGAAACTACACCACTTAAGGAATCTATCTAGGGGTATAGTGAGCATTTAGGCCCCACACGTCTTTTGCAGAATTTATTAGAATTAGGCCGTGAAAATTTAATATCAACATTATTTCCACTAAAATGTTGAATTTTTTCAATTTCACAAAGGATAAAGGAGAAAATGCACCTTAACATTTGTAAAGCAATTTCTCCCGAGTACGGCATATGTGGTCATAAATGTTTTTTTCATTAGAAAGTAATTAACCCTCCCCGCTTTCCGAGAGCCACAATTTTTTTTTTTTTTCTGTCAATAGAGTGGTGTGAGGACTTATTTTTTGCGGGACGAGCTGTAGTTTTTATTGGTACCATTTTTTGGTACATAAGACTTTTTGAGCACTTTTTATTACATTTTCTGGTAGAGCGAAGGTGACCAAAAAACGGTGATTTTGCCGTTTAAAATTCTTTATTTTTCACGGCATTCACCGTGCGAGTTCAATTATGGTATATTGTAATAGCTTGGACTTTTACGGACGCAGAGATACCAATTTTGTGTATTTTTTATTTTTTTACATTACTTTAGAGAAAAAATGTGAAAAGGGTTTCTTTTTGGACTTTAAATATTTATTTCATTTTTTCCACTAATAATAACTATTTACTTTTGTTTTTACAGATTTTATTAGTCCCTCTAGGAGACTTGAACCAGCAATCGTTAGATCACTGGTAGAATATACTGCAATACTAATGTATTGCAGTATATTTTCATTTTTACAGGCACCTGTAACAGCGTGATCGCTGTTTCTGTCCGTTAGTCCTGGGTATCAGCTGTAATACACAGCTGACACCGGCAGCGTATGGCGCGGGCTCAGTGAATGAGACGCTCCATACATCACCCCCCACACCACGACATGCTATTAAGTCGTGGTGCGCGAAGCGTTTAATGCGCAGTGGATGGTGCAAAGTGAAAATTTAAATTTTCCACTGATGTGCCATTTTAGTGCACTATATGTTGTGCCCAGTTTGTGCCACAAATACCTCATAAAATTTTAACCGTGTTCTCCCGGGTATGGCGATGCCATATCGGTGGACGTAAACGGCTGTTTGGGCACGCTGTAGGGCTCAGAAGGGAGGGACGCCATTTGGCTTTTGGAGCGCAGATTTTGCTTGGTAGTAGCTCTGGCGTTTTGCTGGTATTTCAGTTTATAATGTGGGGGCAAATGTAGACTGGGCAGAGTACATCAGGGAAATAATAAGAGGGTATAATAATGGTGTAAATAAATAATATTCCGCAGATATGTGGCTTTTGTGGCACTTCTAAATCGCGCCTGATCTTATCCGCTTTTGGAACACTGCACATTTTGCATCGCCATATTCTGGGAGCCAGAACTTTTTTTATTTTTTCACCACCGGAGCCGTGTGAGGGCTTATTCTTTGCGGGACAATCTGTAGATTTCATTGGTACCATTTTGGGGTACATGCCATTTTTTTTGATCACTTTTTATTCCATTTTTCGGCAAGCCAGGTGACCAAAAACCATCAATTCTGACAATGATTTTTATTTCTTTTTTTACAGTGTTCACCCTGGGCTATAAATGACCATTATATTTTATTCTGCGGGTCGGTACGATTATGGCGATACCATATGTATATCGTTTTGTTTTATGTTTTGCAGCGTTTGCGCAATAAAATAACTTATTTAGAAAATAATTAATTTTTTGTGTCACCATATTCTGAGAGCCATAAGTTTTTTATTTTTCAGTCAAAAAAGCTGTGTAAGGGCTTGTTTTTTACGGGCCGGGTTGTAGCTTGTATCGGTGCTATTTTGGCGTACATGCGACTTTTTGATCACTTTTTATTGTATATTTTGGGAGGGTGGTGACCAACAAATAGTGATTCTGACATTGTTTTTCATTTTTTATTTTTTTTTGCGGTGTACACCGTGCGGGAAAAATAATATTATAGTTTTATAGTTGGGGTCGAACGCGGTGATGCCAAATATGTGTATTTTTTTTTTACGTGTTAATTTTTTTTTCTATAATAAAAGACTTATAGGAAAAAAAGCAGTTCTTGTTTATATCACTTAACTTTTATTTTTACACTTTTTTAAAAACATTTTTATTCTTTTTTTTACTTTTTTCACTTCTCACTAGGGCACACTTAGACTTGCAGCTCTGATCGCTGCTGGAATACATTACACTACACACGTAGTGTAATGCATTCCAACGGTCATTGTGACGTAACAGTCACACTGACAGGAAGCCTACGACGACCACCCTCCGGGTGGTCCTGATTGGCTTCCGGGCTGCCATGTACAGAAGCCTTTGTCTGGCGTCCGGTTGCCATGGGTACCATCGCCAGCCCCCGTGATTTCACATGGGGGCTGCCGATCGGCGCTAAACACCTTAATTGTGGCGTTCAAAATCGAACGCCGCAATTAAGGGGTTAACTGCCGAAATCAGCTGCTATGGGCCGCTGATCGGCAACGGGGAATGCAGGGCAGACACCCTGCACAGTTAACCACCGCTGCGGTGTAGCGCAGCGCGGCGGTTAACTGTCAAAGCACTGACGTTACTGCACGTCAAGGTGCGCGAAGTGACTGCTCACATTGACGTGCATTAACGTCAAGGTGCGGGAAGGGGTTAAGCAGCTGTTCTCCATTAAATCTTGGTAGTTAAAACTGCATGTGTCTCAGATGTTAAATGCTCAGACTGGCTGGCCAGGGACAATTTCCCATGACACTGTTCAGGCTTTTTGAGGATTAAGATTATCAAATCAAAGAGTGGTCATCCCTACAGCAGTAGCAACCACATTATTTTTACTCAAAACTGGCATGACATTATTTCCTGGGTTACCATTAGAAACCGCACTTATATCACATGACCCCCACATTTTCCTGGGGCCACACATTCACGCTATTACGAACTATGACCTCTAGGGGCACATTCAAGCTACTCCCCTCTTCTGCCTCAGTTGCAGTTTCTGTACCAACCAGTTCACACACTACATTCACCTGCTCAGGCTTTGTAACCAGGTCTGCCATCTAGAATTTCTGGGCCCCATACAGCCAAGGAGTCTGGGGCCTCCTCCATCACTGAGGGCTGGGCAACAGAAAGTGCACTCACGTTTGTACGTTATGTGCGTTAACTGATTTTGGTACTAATGTCAATTACAGTGAACAAAACCATGGGTCAGGCACATGACCGGTTAATGCCCTGGATTTTGTTCAATTCAGCCAAAATGTGTAATACGTCGCCCAGGGATTGGCCAAGGGGAAACTCCTGGAATCACTGTCCAGACCTGGGAAAGCTACTAACATCACTGTCCATTTATGGAGTCCTCATGCAGAGCTTCTACTAGCACTCTGCCCAGGGACTCCGGCGTTGTTTCTGATGTCCATATTTGGACGGTGATGTCAGGAACTTCCCCAGGGCCAAAGTCCAAGGACATAATGATCGTGATTCTCTGCCTGGGGAACCCGGCACTGGGAAGCTCCTGACATTACTGTCAATATAGTGTCAGAAGTATACGGGTTTTTTTTTTTTTGTTTTTTTGCAGGATCTCTCAGGATGGAAAGCAGTGTCTACTACGCTATTCCATCTTTCAATAAAAGGTGAACCCCATTCACATGAGTTATATTGAAGTTTGTAGTGAATTTTCAGTGCGCAATACGCACCAAAAATAGTTTTAGCCATGTGCCAATTTAAAAGCAAATTGTTCTACTATTACTCTTCCAACCTACATGTATTTGGTCTTGTTTTTCTCAGAACATGTTGGGCTTCCAAATTGTGTAAAAAAATAAAATGTATTTTACTTTTTTTTTTTAATTTAAAAGGATAAAGGGGAAATAAATTTAAAAAAAGTATGAATATGTAATTTAAGGTCATTGTTTTTTTTACATCTGTGCATGCCGCTGGGTAAACACACCTAAATACATATTTGGCTATACACGATTGGCGCAAGGTGGCGCTTACAATAACTTGTGCGCAAACAGGCATTTGGAGAGCAGATTTTCCAAAGCCGGTTTGCTGATAACATACGACCATTACAGATGTTGTGAAGACACTGTCAACACCCCCAGAATGACTTTTTTTTTATTTTTTAGGAAATTAGACCCCCCCAAGGTATTAGTTTAGTGACATATAGGGCTAATATCTTTTTTATATTTTTTTCCAGACAATTCATTGACTTTGAAAATTTAAACTGCCATTTTTTTTTTTCCAAATATGTGAATTCAGGTGACCTTTTCTGATATTTGGTGCATACCACTGGGTTAACACACCTGAATACATATTCGGCAACTTCTGTTGACTTTAATGATACCAAATATGTGGGCATTTCATACACGCTGGGCGTAAGGCAGAGTTTAAAATGAATGGTGCACAAACTGGCTTTTGGAGAGCAAATTTTCCAAAGCTGGTTCCATAGGGATCTTTGCGCATGCGACCAAAATTGCCGTGTAGCCCCAGCCTACAACTGTACAAAACGTCAATCTATATATGATATGAAAGATATAGAGAAATAGGTAGAATAAAAAAACTAATTTGCATAGCACAAAAAAAATAAATCGCAATTTACATATCTATCTATCTCCTATCTATCTATCTATCTATCTATCTATCTATCTATCTATCTATCTATCTATCTATCTATCTATCTATCTATCTCTATCTATCTCATATATATTGATATATAGTTCTAGGCTGGGACTACACGACTACTTTGGCCACGACGCTGTCTATGATAGATAGATAGATAGATAGATAGATAGATAGATAGATAGATAGATAGATAGATAGATAGATAGATAGATAGATAGATAGATAATCAAAAACAGGCAGCTTTCCAAACGTAGATGAACCCCTTCCCGCCGCAGCCCTTTTTCAGAATTTAATTTTCGTTTTTTCCTCCCCAAATTCCAAAAGCCATAACTTCTTTATTTTTCCGTCGATATAGTCCTATGAGGGCTTGATTTTTGCGGGACGAGTTGTAGTTTTTCGTAACACCATTTATTGTGCCATATAATGTACTAGGAAACAGGAAAAAAATTATTTGTGGGGTAGAAAATGAAAAAAACAGCGATTTCTCTATTGTTTTTTGCACGCTGTTTCTACGGAATTCACTGTGCAATTAAAACAACATGTTAACTTTATTCTGTGGGTCAATACGATTATGGCGATACCACATATATATCATTTTTTTTATATTTTACTGCTTTTACAAGTAAAAACCGAAGTGTAAAAAAGAAAATATATTTTGTGTAGCCAAATTCCGAGAGCCATAACTTTTTTTTAATTTTTTTTAATTTTTTTTTTTTATTTCTCCGTCGCTTTAAGTGGGATGAGGGCTTATTTTTTGCGGGATAAGCTGTAGTTTTTTAATGATACCATTTTGGTGTACATGTGACGTTTTAATCACTTTTTTTTATTTCATTTTTTGTAGGAGATGAGGTCACCAAAAAAATAGGGATTCTGGCGTTTACAATTAATTTTTATTTTTTTACGGCATTCACCATGCGGGTTAAATAATGATATATTGTAGTAGTTCAGACTTTTACGGACACGGCGATACCAATTAGGTTTATTTATTTTTTTGCTATACTCTAGGGGGAAAATGGTAAAAGGGTTTATTTTTTTTATTTTTTTTTTTTAACTCTTTTTATTAGTCCTCCCTAGGGGACTTCAACCAGCGATCGTTAGATCGCTTGCACGATATACAGCAAAACTAATGTATTGCAGTATATCGTGAGTCTGACAGACATCTATTAAGCCCTGCTGGAGGCAGGCCTTAATAGGTGCAAAAAGATGGCGGACCTGGGGGCCTTTTTAAGCAGTTAAGCCCCCGGGCAGCCATAGCAACCATCGCCCCCCCCCCCCCTGCGATTGCGTTGAGCTGTTAGAGGGGTTCGCCCCCTCTTTCTAACTATTTAAATGCTGCGGTCGCTATTGAGCGCAGCATTTAACTACTTAAACGAGCTGGATAGCGCTTGAGCGCGATGCCGCTCGTTACACTGAAGTGTCGGCTGTAACAAACAGCCGACACCAGCATCGTATGGAGCGGGTTCACTCCGTCAGCCCGTTCCATACTTCCCCCTACCCGACTTTGGCGTATGGCTACGTCAAATGTCGGGAAGGGGTTAAAATAAAGAGACTTTTATTTGCCCTGGTGCGACGTTTGGGCCTCACACACTAGAGCCTTTCTAAATCTCTAGTGTGTGCAGCCGAAACGTTGCACCAGGGTGAATAAAGTAGCTCTTTATTTTCATCTATATTTGGAGTGCTGCCTACTTTTGAAATATTTTGTGTATGTGTAAAATATATATATATATATATGTATGCGTGTATTATTATGTATGTGTATATGTACATGCATGCATGCAGTGTGACTACTAAAGGGCAGAATTTGGGCCCAGAATCTTATATTCAATAAGAAAGTTACAAGAAAGTGTCCTTTCTCATTTATTAGGCAAGAAACCTGGAAAAAGGTCTGGGGTGGAGAAGTTCCACTCAGTCTTCAGAACAGTCCAGGGTTTGGGCTGCCTTAGGAGTCTCATTAGCTGCCAGCTGTGAAGGCTCCTTTAACCCCTTCCCGACATCCGCCGTACATGTACGGCGCTGTCGGCAGGTTCTTCCCGCAAAGCGCAGTACAGTTACGTCGCAGTGATGATGCGGGCTCAGAAGCAGAGCCGGCACCATCACCGCGGGGTGACAGCTGTATTATACAGCTGGCACCCTCCTGTAACTGCCAGGACCGGAGCTATTCTCCGATCCGGCTGATTAACCCCTCAGATGCTGCGCTCAATAGAGCGCAGAATCTGATAGGTTTTTCACCCGACCGGCAACCCAGTGATGCAATCGCTGGGTTGCTGTGGCAATCGGACGCCAGAAAATGGCGTCCGAGTCTGCCTTGTACTGGAGCCGATGAGGACCCGCCTGCGGCGCGTCCTCATAGGCTTGCTGTCAGTGAATTACTGACAGCGCTAATACACTGCACTACGTATGTAGTGCAGTGTATTAGAGTAGCGATCGGGGAATAAGGTCCTCAAGTCCCCTAGTGGGACAAGTCAAAAAAGTTCAAAAAAGTTAATAAAAATGTGGCAAAACAATAAAAACACACACATTTCAAATAAAAATAAAGCCAAACTGACTTTGTTCCCATAGTAAGTCTTTTATTATGGGAAAAACCGTAAAAATTAAAAAAAACTATACATAATTGGTATCGCCGCGTCCGTAACGACCCAAACTACAAAACTATTATGTAATTTATCCCGCACGGTGAACGCCGTAAAAACAAAACATGAAAAACAACGCCAGAATCTTTGTTTTTAGGTCACATTTCCTTCCAAAAAATGCTATAAAAAGTGATCAAAAAGTCACATTTACTCCAAAATAGTACTAATAAAAGCGTCAATCCGTCCCGCAAAAAAATAATCCCTGACACCGCTGTGTGCACGCAAAAATAAAAAAGTTATGGGTCTTAGAATATGGCGACACAGAAAACAAATTATTTTATAAAAAAAGTGATTTTATTGTGCAAAAGCTGCAATACATAAAAAAAAACTATATAAATTTGGTATCGCCGTAATCGTATCGACCCGCAGAATAAAGCTAACATGTAATTTAGGGCGCACTGTAGATGCCGAAAAAAAAAACAATAAAAAACTATTCCAGAATTGCTTGTTTTTGGTAATTTTCTTTACCAAAAAATGAAATAAAAAGTGATCAAAAAGTCGTATGTGTTCTAAAATGGTACCAATAAAATCTACAGCCCGTCTCGCAAAAAACAAGCCCGCACACCGCTCAATCAACTGAAAAACAAAAAAGTTACGGCACTAGTAATGCAGTGATGAAAAAACATCTCAATGCGCAGGCCGGAGGGGAACATTCCTTCAGTTTCAGGGCCCTAGTATTTAGGAACTAGGAAAGGGAACGGACATAGCACATCCGCTGGAAGCGAGGGCGCCCGTATTATACCAGCGCAAAACTTTCCCAGCGATATTTCCCAAACTACGAAGGAGAAAAAGTCTCCAAAAGTTGCAGAGTGTTACAGAAGGGGATAAGAAAGAAAACCGTTTATCAGTGTGACACCGGCCTGTGCATAACGGATCGCTTCACATCGTAACACACATCTATGGATAATTGTATTATTTACCCCATTATTATACCCTCTTATTATACCCTGATGGACTCCGCACAGATTACATATGCCACCACATTATAAACGGAAATACCAGCAAAGCCCCAAACAGAACTATTACCAAGCAAAATCCATGCTCAAAATGGCGGTCTTTTCCTTCTTAGCCCTACAGTGTGCCCAAACAGCAATTTATGTCCACAAGTAAGGCATTACCATACCCGGGAGAACCCGCTTAACAATTTATGGGGTAAGATCAGTGGAAAAATTGCAATTTTCACTTTGCACCATCCACTGCGTATTCATTTCTGAAAAACACCTGTGGAGTCTAAATTCTCACTACACCCCTTGATAAATGCCTTTAGGGGTGTAGTTTCTAAAACTGGGTCACTTTTGTTTTGGTACATCAGTGGTTTTGTAAATGCAACATGGCGTCCGCAAACCATTCCAGCAAAATCTACGCTCCAAAAGATAAATACCGCTCCTTTTCTTCTGAATGCTCCCATATATGTAAACAGCTGATTATAACCACATATGGGGTGTTACCGTACTCGGGAGAAATTTCTTTACAAATGTTGGGGTGCTTTTTCTCTATTCCTTGTAAAAATGAAAAATGTTGATTTAAAACTACATCTTGTTGGAAAAAAAATTTTTTTTTCATTTTCATGGCTTAATTCTAATTCGGCAAAAAACTTTTGGGATCAACATTTTCACTATACCCCTAGATGATTCCTCAGGGGTGCAGTTTCTCAAATGGAGTCACTTTTGGGGTATTTCCACTGTACTAGTACTACAGGGGCTCAGCAAATGTGACCTGGCGCCCAGAAACCATTCCAAAATCCAAATGTTGCTAGTTCCATTCTGAGCCCTACCGTGTGTCCCAACAGATGTTTGTGACCACATGTGGGGTATTGTTTTACCCGGGAGAAGTTGCTTTACAAATTTTATGGTGCTTTTTCTCCTTCAGTCCTTGTGGAAATGAAAAAAAAATACCTAAACCTACATTTTCTTTGAAAAAATGTAGATTTTCATTTTTACGGCCTACTTCCAATAAGTTCTGTAAAACACCTGTGGGGTCAAACTGCTCACTATACCCCTAGATAATTTCCTCATGGGGTGTAGTTTCCAAAATGGTTTCACTTGTTGGGGGTTTCCACTGTTTTGTCCCCTCAGGGGCTTTGCAAATGTGACATGGCCTCCGCAAACCATTCCTGCTAAATTTGAGTTCCAAAAGCCAAATGGCGCTCTTTCCCTTCTCAGTCTCGCCGTGTGTCCAAACAGCCGTTTATGACCACATGTGGGGTATTGTTTTACTCTGGAGAAATTTCTTTACAAATTTTATGGTGCTTTTTCTCCTTTAGTCCTTGTGGAAATGAAAAAAAATTAGCTAAACCTACATTTTATTTGAAAAAATGAAGATTTTCATTTTAACAGCCTATTCCAAAAATTTCTGCAAGAAACCTGTGGGGTCAAAATGCTCACTATACCCCTAAATAATTTCCTCAAGGGGTATATTTTCCCAAATGGGGTCACTTTTGGGGGGTTTCCACTGTTTTGTTCCCTCGGGGGCTTTGCAAATGCGACATGGTCTCCGCAAACCATTCCTGCTAAATTTGAGCTCCATGAGCCAAATGGCGCACGTACCATTCTAAGCCCTGCCGTGTGTCCAAACAACCGTTTATTACCACATGTGGGGTATTGTTTTACTCGGGAGAAATTGCTCTACAAATATTGTGGTGCTTTTTCTTTTTCTACTTTAGTTCTTTTGGAAATGAAAAAAAATTAGCTAAACCTACATTTTATTTGAAAAAATGTAGATTTTCATTTTCATGGCCTAGTTCCAAAATTTTTTGCAAAAAAACTGGCCGGTTAAAATGCTTGCTACACCCCTAAATAAATTCCTCGAGGGGTATATTTTCCGAAATGGGGTCACTTTTGGGGGGTTTCCACTGTTTTAGTTCCACAAGACCTGTTCAAAGCTGACATGGTGCCTAAAATATATTCTAATAAAAAGGAGGCCCAAAATCCACCAAGTGCTCCTTTGCTTCTGAGGCCGGTGCTTCAGTCCAGTAGCACACTAAAGCCACATGTGGGATATTTCCTAAAACTGCAGAACCTGGTCAATAAATATTGAGTTGCATTTCTTGGGTAAAACCTTCTGTGGTACAAAAAAAATGGATTCAAAATGAATTTCTGGAAAAAAATAATGAACTTTGTAAATTTCACCTCTACTTTGCCTTAATTCCTGTGCAATGTCTAAAGGGTTAAGAAACTTTCTAAATGCTGTTTTGAATACTTTGAGGGGTGCAGTTTTTAAAATGGGGTGACTTATTGGCGGTTTCTAATATCTAAGGACCTCAAAGCCACTTCACAACTGAACTGGCCCCTGTAAAAATAGCATTTTGAAAATGTGAGAAATTGCTGCTAAAGTTCTAAGCCTTGTAACATCCTAGAAAAATAAAGGGATGTTCAAAAAACTATGCAAACATAAAGTAGACCTATAGGGGATGTTAATTAGCAACAATTTTGTGTGTTATAACTGCCTGTCTTACAAGCAGATACATTTAAATTGCTAAAAATGCTAATTTTTGCAATTTTTCACTATATTTTGGTGTTTTTCACAATTAAATACTGAATGTATCGACCAAATTTTACAACTAACTTAAAGTCCAATGTGTCACAAGAAAACAATCTCAGAATCGCTTGGATAGGTAAAAGTATTCCGACGTTATTACCACATAAAGTGAAACATGTCAGATTTGAAAAATGAGGTTCTGTCAGGAAGGTCAAAAGTGGCTAAAGAGGGAAGGGGTTAAAGGAACAGTGTCACCACAATTTTTTTTTTAATATGTTAAAGATGTTAGTGCTTTATTAAAAACGTTTGGATTAATTTGTGTGTTACTTTTTTTTATTTTTACACTTTTTCTTCCCTATGGGGGCTGCCATTTTTTTTCCCATTTCTGTATGTGTCGATTAACGACACCTACAGACATGGAATACGGCAGCTCCAGTCCCATAGGGACTGCGAACGGGGCCCGTTCCATCCACTATCATGTACGCCGCTGTGTGGGAACGGCGCATGCGCCGCTCCCACACAGTTCAATTTGAAATGCGCGCCGTCCGGCGCCATTTTCCTGTGGACCGGAAGTCGCGGCCGGACAGTAATATTACTACTTCCGGTCGCGGCTTCCGGACTTGTGCACATGGAGCAGCAGACGGAGCGGATGGACCGGAGGGAGCGGCGGCGACTGGAGCAGGTAAGGGATTTCTATGTATGTTTGTGTTTCAGTGTGTGTTTACTACTTATGTAAACCTACTACACTGTGTGTTAGCTCAAAAAATGGCGACACACAGTGTAGGAGGTTAGACCGTTCAAACCCCTCGTTTATCCCGGCACTAGCCAGGATAAAGGAGGGGGGATTCTGAGAGCTCACTAGAGCGAGGGATTTTTACCCAATTTTGCAGCATAAAGCAATGTCGTTGCTTTACCACATGCAATGCTGCAATTTTGGGAATGGCTCCATCTAGTGACCAGCAATGGAAAATATTATAAATTAGAATCCAATTGAATCCAATTTATAATATTTTCTGACTCGTGAAAAAAAATAAAAAAATTAGAACAATGTTTAATCACCTACACACTAATTGTTTAACTAAAAAAAAAAAAACATGTTTTGCTGGCAACACATTCCCTTTAACCCCTTAAGGACGCAGCCTAGTTTTGGCCTTAAGGCTCAGAGCCCATTTTTCAAATCTGACATATTTCACTTTATGTGGTAATAACGTCGGAATGCTTAAACCTACCCAAGCGATTCTGAGATTGTTTTCTCGTGACACATTGGGCTTCATGTTCGTGGTAAAATTTGGTCGATATATTCAGTGTTTATTGGTGAAAAATTGCAAAATTTAGAGAAAATTTTGAAAAAATTGCATTTTTCAGAATTTAAATGCATCTGCTTGTAAAACAGACGGTTATACCACCCAAAATAGTTACTAGTTCACATTTCCCATATGTCTACTTTAGATTGGCATCGTTTTTTGAACATTATTTTATTTTTCTTGGACGTTACAAGGCTTAGAACATAAACAGCAATTTCTCATATTTTTAAGAAAATTTCAAAAGCCTTTTTTTTAAGGTACCTCTTGAGTTCTGAAGTGGCTTTGTGGGGCCTATGTATTAGAAACCCTGATAAAACACCATTTTAAAAACTAGACCCCTCAAAGTATTCAAAACAGCAGTTATAAAGTTTTTTAACCCTTCAGGCATTTCACAGGAATTAAAGCAAAGTGGAGGTGAAATTTGCAAATTTCATTTTTCTTGCTGAATTTCAATTTTATTCATTTTTTTTTCTGTAACACAGAAGGTTTTACCAGAGAAACACTACTAAATATGTATTTTCCAGATTCTGCAGTTTTTAGAAATGTCCCACATGTGGCCCTACTGCGCTCGTGGACTAAAAGACAAGCCCTAGAAGCAAAGAAGCACCTAGTGCATTTTGAGTCCTCTTTTTTATTAGAATATATTTTAGGCAGCATGCCAGGTTTGAAGAGGTGTTGAGGTGTCAAAACAGTAGGAATCCCCCAATAGTGACCCCATTTTGTAAACTACACCCCTCAAGGAATTCATTTAGGGTTGTTGTTACCATTTTGACCGCACATTTTTTTCACAGCACGTATTTGAATTGGGCTCTGAAATGAAAAAAATTTCATTTTTTCCAATAAAATGTCATTTGTGATCAAAATTTCTTATTTTCACAGGGAACAAAATACCCCATTTTGTTGCCCAATTTGTCCTTAGTGTGGCAGTACCCCATTTGTGGTGATAAACTGCCGTTTGGGCCCATGGGAGGGCTCAGAAGGAAAGGAGCGCTATATGTTTGTTGGAGTCCAGATTTTGTTGGATTGGTTTTCGGGTGCCATGTCGCATTTGCAGAGCCTCAGAGGTATCAAAGCAATGGAAACCCACCAAAAGTGACCCCATTTTGGAAACTACACCCCTCAAGGAATTCATTTATGGTTGTTGTTAGCATTTTGACCGCACAGTTTTTTCACAGCACCTATTTCAATTGGGCTGTGACATTAAAAAAATGTCATTTTTTCCAATAAGATGTAATTTTTTACCAAAATTTCTTATTTTCACAGGGAACAAAATACTCAATTTTGTTGCCCAATTTCTCCTGAGTGCATCAATACCCCATTTGTGGCAATAAACTGCCGTTTGGGCCCATGGGAGGCCTCAGAAGGGAAGGAGCGCTGTGTGTTCTTTGGAGTACAGATTTTGCTGGTTTGGTTTTCGTGTGCCATGTCGCATTTGCAGAGCCCCAGAGGTATCAAAGCAATGGAAACCCACCAGAAGTGACCCCATTTTGGAAACTACACCCCTCAAGGAATTCATTTATGGGTAATGTGACCATTTAGACCCCATAGTTTCTTCACAGAACTTATTTGAATTGGGCTGGGAATTTAAAAAAAATATATTTTTTCCAATAATATGTCATTTTAGCTCAAAAATTCTTATTTTCACAAGAAATAAAATACTCAATTTTGTTGCCCAATTTGTCCTGAGTGCGGCAATACCCCATTTGTGGTGATAAACTGCCGTTTGGGCCCATGGGAGGCCTCAGAAGGGAAAGAGCGCTGTGTGTTCTTTGGAGTACAGATTTTGTTGGATTGGTTTTCGGGTGCCATGTCACATTTGCAGAGCCCCAGAGGTATCAAAGCAATGGAAACTCACCAGAAGTGACCCCATTTGGAAACTACACCCCTCAAGGAATTCATTTATGGGTAATGTGACCATTTAGACCCCATAGTTTCTTCACAGAACTTATTTGAATTGGGCTGGGAATGAAAACAAAATTATTTTTGTCAAATAATATGTAGTTTTTGGCTGAAAATTTCTTATTTTCACAAGAAACAAAATACCCCATTCTGTTGCGCAATTTGTTCTGAGTGCCGCAATACCCCATTTGTTGTGATAAACTGCCGTTTGGGCCCATGGGAGGGCTCAGAAGGAAAGGACCACCATTTGGCCTACTCTGGATTTTCTAGTGCGAAGTCATGTATGCAGAAGCACCTGAGGTACCAGTACAGTTGAAACCCGCAAGAAGTGACCCCGTTTTAAAAACTACACCCTTAAGGCATTCATCTAGAGGTGTAGTGACCATTTTGACCGGAGACCTACACCCCATAAACTGTAATGTGGGTTCTCCCGGGTATGGCAATACCCTACATGTGGCTGTTATCAGCTGCCTGGACACACAGCAGGGCCCAGAGGGGAAAGACGAGGGGGTATAAGCTGTGCGGAGTGCATCAGGGTAAGTAAAATTGGGGTAAATTATAAACCAAGGGATGTATGATAAATTTTAAAACACTTTCATACAGAGCTCTGGTTATTCGGGACACGTGTCACATTGATATATTGTGTCCTCCCTTATCCCCCTCTTATAGCAGACTTTGCACCTCTTTTGACTTTTTCCCTTCTTGCCAGTTTGGGGAACTTCCCCTGGAAAGTGTTGCCCTGGTACGATGCGTGTGGGCTCGCTTCCAGAAGTACTGGGTGCCCCCCCTTCTTGGTCCCTAAAGATTAGGTTCTTGATAATCACCTCTTGAAATTCCAGGAAAGTTCCCGTCTGGCCTGCACATCGACGTAGCACGTACGCATTGTACAAAGCCATCTATATGATGTTCCCGGCCAGCTTCTTATACCACACCGCATGGCGCTGTAGGGCTTCAGGGCTTGATCTTACAAGTCCATCCCTCCCATGTACCTATTGTAGTCCAGGATGCAGTCTGGTTTGGGGGTGGCCTTTCCTTCATATATCCTAAACCTGTAGGTATACCCTGATGCACTCTCACAGCTTATACATCTTCACGCCATACCTTGCCCTCTTACCCGGCAGGTACTCGCGGAATTGAACCCTCCCTTTAAAATGTACCAGGGACTCATCAATAGAAATACACTTCTCGGGGGTGTATGCTTGGGAAAACCGGGCACTGGAACGGTCTAATAGGGGTCTCCGTTTATACAAACGGTCAAAACTGGGGTCATCTCGGGGTGGGCACGGCTCATTATCAGTATAATGTAAGAAGCGAAGTATTGCCTCATTTATTTATTTTTTTAGGTTCCAGTTCAGTTCTGAAGTTGCTTTGAGGGGCCCATATATTAGAAACCCCTATCAAATACCCCATTTTAGAAACTAGACCCCTCAAAGTATTCACAACAGCATGTAGAAAGTTTATGAACGCTTTAGGTGTTTCACAAAAATTTAGAGCAAAGTAAAGGTGAAATTTACATTTTTTTTTGTCAGAAAATCCTCTTTATACCATTTTTTTTATAACACAAAAGGATTTATCACAGAAACGCAACTTAATACGTATTGCCCAGATTCTGCAGTTTTGAGAAATATCCCACATGTGGCCCTCGGGCGGTAATTGACTGAAGCACCGGCCTCAGAAGCAAAGGAGCACCCAGTGGATTTTGAGGCCTCTTTTTTATTAGGCACCATGTCCGGTTTGAAGAGGTCTTGTGGTGCCAAAACATTGGGAACCCCCCAAAAGTGACACCAATTTGGAAACTAGACCCCTTGAGGAATCCATTGTAGTTTTCTTGGGGTGCATGCGGCTTTTTGATCAGTTTTTATTCTATTTTTAGGTGGCGCGGTGACTAAAAAACAGCAATTCTACTATTGTTTTTTTATTCTTTTTTTTTTACAGCGTTCACCGTGCGCTATAAATGACATATCCACTTTATTCTGCGGGGCGATACGATTACGGCGATACCAGATGTTTATAGTTTTTTTTTATGTCTTATTGCGTTTGCATAATAAAATAAGTTTTGTAAACAATCATTTACTTTTTGTGTTGCCTTATTCTAAGAGCCATAACGTTTTTATTTTTCAATCAATAAAGTCGTGCGAGGACTTATTTTTGCGTAACGAACTGTAGTTTCCATCAGTACCATTTTTCGGTACATGCGACTTTTTGATCTCTTTTTATTCCATTTTTTGGGAGGTGAAGTGACCAAAGAATTGTGATTGTGGTTCGGTTTATTATTATTTTATTTTACGGCGTTCACCGTGCGGGATAAATAATGAAATAATTTTGTAGTTCAGGCCGTTACGGACGCGGCGATACCAATTATGTATAGTTTATTTGTTTGTTTATATATTTTTATTAATAATAAAGGACTGATAAGGGAAAAGGGGGGATTTTTACTTTTATTACTTTTAAATCTTTTATTTTCTTATTTTTACACATCTTTTTTTAACTTTTTTTTCACTTTATTACTTTGTCCCACTAGGGGACATGAGGGCAGGAGGCTCTGATCGCTATTCTAATACACTGCACTACATGCGTAGTGCAGTGTATTAGAACTGTCAGCTACTCACTGACAGCAAGCATAGTGGGTCCTGACGTTGTCAGGACCCACTAGGCTTCCGTCTATGGCATAGCCGGACGCCATTGTTTGGTGTCCGGTTGCCATAGTCACCATCGCCGGCCGCTATCGCGTAGCAGGCCGGCGATGGCAGCTTAACCCCTAAAAAGCCGCGATCTCTATAGAACGCGGCTTTTAAGGGGTTAATCAGCGGGGACACAGCGATCGGTCCCCGCTGTAGGAGCTGTGACAGCTGCTCAACAAGACAGCAGCGTCACAGCTCCTGTATGTGTCGGGAGGACGGCCGAAACGGCCGTTACTCCCGAGACGTACTATTACGGCATGGAGCGCGAACGATACAGCTGCCATGACGTAATAGTACGTCAAGGAGCGGGAAGGGGTTAAGGCTCAGAGCCCATTTTTCAAATCTGACATATTTCACTTTATGTGGTAATAACGTCGGAATGCTTAAACCTATCCAAGATATTCTGAGATTGTTTTCTCATGACATATTGTACTTTACGTCTGTGAAAAAATTTGGTCGATAAATGCAGTATTTATTTGTGAAAAACACAAATTTTGAGAAAATGTGCAAATAAATTGAATTTTTCTAAATTTGAATGTATCTGCTTGCAAAACAGATATTAATACCACACACAATAGTTAGTAGTTAACATTTCCCATATGTCTACTTTGTTTGCATAGTTTTTTGAACGTCCTTTTATTTTTCTAGGACGTTACAAGGCTTAGAACTTTAGCAACAATTTCTCATATTTTCAAGAAATTTCCTAAACCTATTTTTTCATGGACCTGAAGTGGCTTTGAGGGCCTTATATATTAGAAATGCCCCATAAATCAACCCATTTTAAAAACTGCACCCCTCAAAGTATTCAAAACGGCATTAAAAAAGTTTCTTAACCCTTTTTAGCAGAAATTCATTTGTAATAGAAAAATTTCTGTAACACAGAAGGTTTTACCAGAGAAACGCAACTCCATACTTATTTCCCAGATTCTGCAGTATTTAGAAATATCCCACATGTGGCCCTAGTGGGCTACTGGACTGAAACACAGGCCTCACAATCAAGGGTGCACCTAGTGGATTTTGAAGCCTCCTTTTTATTACAATATATTTTAGGCTCCATGTCTGGTTTGAAGAGGTCTTGTGGTGCCTAAACAGTGGAAACCCCCAAAAAGTGACCCTATTTTGGAAACTGCACTCCTCAAGGAATTTATCTAGTTGTATAGTGAGCATTTTAACCCCACAGGTGTTTTGCTGAATTTATTGGCATTAGGGCTTATTCAGACTAACGTGATATGCGTCCGTGCAACGCGCATGTTTTTCACGCGCCTCGCACGACCTATATTAGTCTATGGGGCCGTGCAGACAGTCTGTGATTTTTACGCAGCGTGAGTCCGCTGCGTAAAACTCACGACATGTCCGTTCTTTGTGCGTATTTCGCGCAACACGCACCCATTGAAGTCAATGGGTGCGTGAAAATCACGCCTGGCACACGGAACACTTCCGTGGGACATGCGTTTTTCACGCAAGACTTGTATGTAAATGAATTTTAAAACTTGTCCAAACAAGCACAAACCAGGAAGTTGCTTTGCACTTGTTTGGCACATACTGAGCTGGACACGGACAACTGCAGCCATGCCTAGGGTTTGTGACATGGAGAAACTGATCTGCCTTGTCCAGGAGAGGCCAGAGTTGTGGGACATGCGGGCAGAGGCATACCACGACCGCACGGGCAAAGAAGTGGCATGGGATCACATCGCGCAGACACTCTTCAGCCAGGAGTCGGCTAAAGGCAGCACAGAAAGATCATTGGTAAGTACAGGGTGGGCCATTTATATGGATACACCTAAATAAAATGGGAATGGTTGGTGATATTAACTTCCTGTTTGTGGCACATTAATATATGGGAGGGGGGAAACTTTTCAAGCTGGGTGTTGACCATGGCGGCTATTTGAAGTTGACCATTTTGTATCCAACTTCAGTTTTTTCAATGGGAAGAGGGTCATGTGACACATCAAACTTATCGAGAATTTCACAAGAAAAACAATGGTGTGCTTGGTTTTAACGTTTATTCTTTCATGAGTTATTTACAAGCTTCTCTTTGTTTACATCCATTGACATGTCGCAGAGGTTAACACGTGAGGAGCGGATAGAAATTGTGTTGATGTCTGGTGAACGCAGTACCCGTGTCATTGCAGCAGATTTCAATGCAAGACACCCTACGAGACCACCCATCTCCCATGCTACAGTTTGCAAACTGCTTGCCAAGTTTCGTGAAACTGGTTCAGTGTTGGATTTGCCCAAATGTGGACACATGAAAACTGTCACTAATGAAGAAACATAAGTGGCTGTCCTAGCTTCATTCAGCAAGAGCCCACAGCGTAGCACTCGCCGCATGTCACTGGGGAGTGGCATCAGTCGAACATCCCTTCGGCGGATATTAGCTTCTCACAAATGGCACCCTTACAAACTCCAGCTGCTGCAGCATCTCAACGAGGATGACCCAGATCGGCGCACTGAATTTGCAGAATGAGCAAAACAAAAATTGGAACAGGACCCTCAGTTTACACAGAACATTTTGTTCAGTGATGAGACAAACTTTTATGTGAATGGTGAAGTTAACAAACAAAACCACCGCTATTGGTCTGACACTAACCCACATTGGATAGATCCCTCCAAGACTGTTGGAACACAAAAATTGATGGTATGGTGTGGTATATGGGGTACAAAGATAGTGGGGCCATTCTTCATCAATGGAAACCTCAAGGCCACGGGATATCTGAAATTGTTACATGATGATGTGTTTCCCTCTTTATGCACTGAAGCTGGCATGTTCCCTGAGTTTTTCCAGCAAGATGGTGCACCACCACATTATGGGTGTCAGGTCCGAGCATTCCTAGATGAACAGTTTCCTGGAAAGTGGATTGGTCGTCGTGGGCCAGTTGAATGGCCCCCTAGGTCTCCCGATCTGACCCCCTTAGACTTTTATCTTTGGGGTCATCTGAAGGCAATTGTCTATACTGTGAAGATACGAGATGTGCAGCAACTGAAACTACGGATACTGGAAGCCTGTGCTAGCATTTCTTCTGCGGTGTTGCTATCAGTGTGTGAAGAGTGGGAGAAGAGGGTTGCATTGACAATCCAACACAATGGGCAGCACTTTGAACACATTTTATAAGTGGTCAGAAACTTGTAAATAACTCATGAAAGAATAAAGTAACGTTAAAACCAAGCACACCATTGTTTTTCTTGTGAAATTCTCGATAAGTTTGATGTGTCACATGACCCTCTTCCCATTGAAAAAACTAAAGTTGGATACAAAATGGCTGACTTCAAAATGGTCAACACCCAGCTTTAAAAGTTTCCCCCCTCCCATATACTAATGTGTCACAAACAGGAAGTTAATATCACCAACCATTCCCATTTTATTTAGGTGTATCCATATAAATGGCCCACCCTGTACATTGATTTATAGATGTCATGTAAAACCCACATGCTGTAGTGTCCTTGTATTCACATTTTCAAAATGCCCAACGTAGCGTGTATGTCATAGCATCATTGAGCTTGTGTAATGTATCTTGGTGTGTAACGGAATGCCAAAGTTTCCAACAAGTGGAGATTTGTGTTCTGTAACATCATGACTGACCATTTTTTTTTTATCATCCTTTGTACAGTAGATGATGTGAAGGAGCACCCGGGATCAATTCCGCCGGGAATTTGGGGCCAGAGGCCGAAGTGGTGACGGTGCGAGCAAAAAAAGGAAGTACATGTACACCCAGCAGCTCATGTTCCTCAAGGACATCATGGAGATGCGACCGTAAGTACTCATACTGTACGTTTAAGAAATATATGTGTTCACATGTCATTTAATCCAAACAGGGTGTTTGTCCCTTGTGGCAGTGTTACTAAGCACTCTACATTTGTATTATAGAAGCAGTGACAATCTCCAAGACACAGAAGAGGAGCCTGCCCATGAAGAGCAGCACGCACCAGAAGACGAAAATCCCCTGCTGCCCTTAACACCAGCGCCGACCGCTCCCGAACCAGCCCCACAAGCGTCCAACCAACCACAGGTGCCACCGAACGGACGTCGTGAAACCACCGCAGCAGCCAGGCGCGGGCGCACCCACATGGGTTCCGCAGGTGCACAAGTGGACACAAGGGTACTGGAGTACCTGCGGCGCTGCGCAGACGAGGACGCCTTTGGCCGCACCATAGCCCCGTTACTGCGGAAGGTACCTGACCACAGGATGGCGCGCCTCCAGTCCTCCTCCATTATCTCCCTGATTGACAGTGCCACACCTCCAAACAATCCACGCCAGTGCTTCAACGCAATTGAGCATTGGCGTGGATTGCCGGAGCAGTCGGTGGCCTTCAATGCACCTGGCCCATCCCAGCCTGCCACCCCCTTGCCACGCCAACATTACTATCGCCCAATGCCGTCACACTTGTCTCAGGTGCCGGGGCGTGAGCGTCATTTCCCTGGCTACAGTCGACCGGTGGAAAGCTTTCCACAGGCCCCACCTCACGGCTATCAGACGCAGCGTCAGCACCACTATGCTGTTGAGGAACATCCTCTGCAGGCCCATGAACAGCATAGTGGTGCTGAAATGGCCAGCTACGCCTCATCGATATCATGAGTTGTAGTGCTGTGCCTGCATCATAGTTGATGTTATCATTTAGGCCTGTTTGGGTTAATTCTTTGCAAATGTGCATCATATTGGTGCGATGTTTTCTTTTACTGTTAACATATGTTGTATGTTCAGATTTTGTGTGGCATCAACATAGTCAGGTTTTGGTTTACCAAAAAAGTGTGTGTGTTTTACAAAATTTCTTTTGTTTCACAAGCTTTGCCAATCATGTCCTTGTGTAACGTCTCAACACGGTGGACAGGGCCCAATATTGTTGCACGCCATAATTGAGGTATTAGTTTATCTTTTTGTGGTTTTGCTCAAATCAAGATCGACTTCTGTGCGGCCGTGTAGTGCTTTCATATTTGACGCACAAAGGACAGTTGTGATTGTATTAGAGAACATTGGGATTGCCAATGTGCTTTACATACAATTACGTGTTTGCCTGCTAAATACTACGTCGAAACCCCAAAAGATATAAGCTCGCAACCCACGTCAAGGGTCCTCATGTATTGCGAGTCCCTAATACTACAATTCCCCCCCCCCCCAAACAAAATACATTGGGCTCGCTAATGATCTATTTCGAGAATAGTCAGAACTATGCCTCCGTTTGCATAGAATCGTCCTGCCATGGTAGTGCTCCAGCAGGGCTGTCAAAATATTCAGCAAATATTTCACGCACTCGGATACCAGATGTTTGTGCCCTCCCTAGTGGAATTTGTCGCACAATGGTTGATGTGGTTGCATTTCTTAGTATATATTCAGCATCAAAACTTGCATCAAGTATGCGTGTAAAGTTATGAAGAACTACACACGCTTGCATGACACGGGTCACATTCTGCGGCGCCATTTGCATTGTTGTGAGAAAGACCCTCCATTTGTTTGACCTTATGCCAAACGCACATTCAACACATCTTCGAGCTCGGCTTAGCCGGTAATTGAAGATGCGCCTACGATCATCCAAGCCCCTTCTTGCAAATAGACGCATTACTTGGCTTGTCAACCCAAAACCCTCATCTGCAACGATGACATATGGGACTGCTGGTCTGCTGGAGCCAGGGAGGATGGTCGGTTCAGGCACAGAAAGTTGATATAAAGCCGATGGCCCATTCTGGATGAGCGAAATATGTGTGCATCAGCAGAGCTTCCATACGACCCAATGTCTACTATTGTAAAACAATAATTACTGTCGGCCATGGCCGACAAGGCGATGGAAAAATACTGTTTGTAGTTATAGTATCTGGAGCCAGAGTGGTGGGGCTTCTTCACACAAATGTGCTTCCCGTCTAGGGCAACAATACAATGAGGAAATTGGGTGCCGCTACTAAAATCTTCAGAAATACTAAGCCAGTGTTCTGCCGTGGGCTGAGGCATCACTGTGGTCTTTAATCTCTGCCACAGTACGACACAAGTGCCTGTCACAATGCCTGAAATGGTGCTCACTCCCAGAAGAAATTCAAAATGTAAGGAATGGTATCTATTTCCTGTTGCAAGAAATCTACATGGGTGAGAAAAAAAGACAAAAACCAAACAACAATTATGTAGGACATGACACCCACACACCATCCTGTAAACACTAATTGTATAAAACACACAGACCTCAAGGTCACAAGGAGTCGCTCCTCTGGGGAAATGCAGCGCCGCATGTTTGTGTCCTGGTAGGTGATTCCTGTACGAATCTCCTCCAGCAGAATATCAAACGTGGTCACAGACATGTGGCAAAACGACCTAAATTTGTCTGGGTGACGCCGGAGGTCATCATAGAGGGTATGAAATTGCCCTTTGGAGGTGTGTAGTGCCACAAGAGGATGAACCCAAATCCTCCCTCTTCTCCGCGTTTGGTCCTGTAGCATGGGACGGCGCTCGCCAAATTGCCGAGAAACCATCCACGCTAGCAGCACACGCTGTAAATACTGTAAACTACCCAATGTATTTTGCAAGCTGCAAAAACGATGTGAATATGTGCACACATCAAGCATGTGTTTGTGAAGGGTGCCTTTTTGTAGGCTGGCCTCTCCACAACGCCAGCCTCCGTTTTTGTTATGTGCGTGAAAAACGCATGTCATACGCGCGTGAAAAAAAGCTGACACTGCATAAACGGATGACACACGCACTTACAACGCACGCAATACGCACACGCTCGTGTGAATCCGGCCTTAATCTGTGAAAAATGAAAATCTACATTTCTTCTGAAGAAACATAGACATTTTAAATTTTTGCAAGGAATAAAGGAGAAAAAGCACTCCAACATTTGTAAAGAAATTTCTCCTGATTACGCCAATACCCCATATGTGGTCATAAACTTATGTTTGAACACACGACAGCCCTCAGAAGGGAAGGAGCGCCATTTGGCTTTTGGAGCTCAAATTTTGCTATAATGGTTTTCGGTACCATGTCACATTTGCAACGACCTGGAGGGACCAAAACAGCGGAAACCCCCCAAAAGTGACATCCACTATCGGAATCCAAGAGAGCAAATGCCTATTCTGCGGTATATAACTTGCGTGCCGTTTTTTTAAGTTGTTTTTTTTTTTAACACATTTTTGTAACAATTTTAATGAAAGTAACAAAGAAAAAGTCCACTAATCAATTGATCAATAAATTTATAAACGACCCTAACAATTAATCAATTAGTATCTAGAATCAATAGAACTGTAAAATATAGGAATAAATTATTTTATCTAAATGTGTGTGTATATGTATATATTACGTATACATATATAATCAATTGAATCTTTACAACTAATCAATTGTTGAACGACTAATAATTAATATCTTTATGAATGACCCTAACAATCATTTGATATGTAGAATTAATAATTTAGATGAATGTTGTGTGTGTTTATGTGTATATGTGTGTGTGTATGTGTGTGTGTATATATATATATATATATATATATATATATTACGTGTGCGTATATGTCTATACAACATCATAGATGTATATGTAATTAATTACATCACAACTAAATTATGACAACCCTAGTAAATAATACATTTATGAACAGCCCTAATAATGAATCAAAGTATTTAGAATTTACAGACGTGTAAAATATATGAAGAGATTTAAGTATGTGTGTATGCGTATATATTACATGTACGTATATATCTATATGATAGTTATATAACATCCCTAATTATTCATTTTTAGTATTAACAAACTTCAAATATATGTCTATAAATAATATATATTACGTGTGTGTGTGTATATGTATATATATATATGTATATATATATATATATACACACACACACACACACACTACCGTTCAAAAGTTTGGGGTCACCCAGACAATTTTGTGTTTTCCATGAAAACTCACACTTATACTTATCAAATGAGTTGCAAAATGACTAGAAAATATAGTCAAGACATTGTCAAGGTTAGAAATAATGATTTTTATTTCAAATAATAACTTTCTCCTTCAAACTTTGCTTTCGTCAAAGAATGCTCCATTTGCAGCAATTACAGCATTGCAGACCTTTGGCATTCTAGCTGTTAATTTGCTGAGGTAATCGGGAAAAATTTCACCCCGTGCTTCCAGAAGCCCCTCCCACAAGTTGGGTTGGCTTGATTGGCATTTCTTGCGTACCATACGGTCAAGCTGCTCCCACAACAGCTCTATGGGGTTGAGATCTGGTGACTGCACTGGCCACTCCATTACAGATAGAATACCAGCTGCCTGCTTCTTCCCTAAATAGTTCTTGCATAATTTGGAGATGTGCTTTGGGTCATTGTCCTGTTGTAGGATGAAATTGGCTCCAATCAAGCGCTGTCCACAGGGTATGGCATGGCATTGCAAAATTGAGTGATAGCCTTCCTTATTCAAAATCCCTTTTACCTTGTACAAATCTCCCACTTTACCAGCACCAAAGCAACCCCAGACCATCACATTACCTGCACCATGCTTGACAGATGGTGTCAGGCACTCTTCCAGCATCTTTTCAGTTGTTCTGCGTCTCACACATGTTCTTCTGTGTGATCCAAACACCTCAAACTTCGATTCGTCTGTCCATAACACTTTTTTCCAATCTTCCTCTTTCCAATGTCTGTGTGCTTTTGCCCATATTAATCTTTTCCTTTTATTAGCCAGTCTCAGATATGGCTTTTTCTTTGCCACTGTGCCCTGAAGGCCAGCATCCCGGAGTCGCCTCTTCACTGTAGACGTAACACTGGTATTTTGTGGGTACTATTTAATGAAGCTGCCAGTTGAGGACCTGTGAGGCGTCTATTTCTCAAACTAGAGACTCTAATGTACTTGTCTTGTTGCTCAGTTGTGCAGCGGGGCCTGCCACTTCTCTTTCTACTCTGGTTAGAGCCTGTGTGTGCTGTCCTGTGAAGGGAGTAGTACACACCGTTGTAGGAAATCTTCAGTTTCTTGGCAATTTCTCGCATGGAATAGCCTTCATTTCTAAGAACAAGAATAGACTGTCGAGTTTCACATGAAAGCTCTCTTTTTCTAGCCATTTTGAGAGTTTAATCGAACCCACAAATGTAATGCCCCAGATTCTCAACTAGCTCAAAGGAAGGTCTGTTTTATAGCTCCTCTAAACAGCAAAACTGTTTACAGCGGGGCTAACATAATTGCACAAGGGTTTTCAAGTGTTTTCTAATCATCCATTAGCCTTCTAACACAGTTAGCAAACACAATGTACCATTAGAACACAGGAGTGATGGTTGCTGGAAATGGGCCTCTATACACCTATGTAGATATTGCATTAAAAACCAGACGTTTGCAGCTAGAAAAGTCATTTTGCACATTAACAATGTATAGAGTATTTCTGATTCATTTAATGTTCTCTTCATTGAAAAAACTGCTTTTCTTTCAAAAATAAGGAAAATTCTAAGTGATCCTAAACTTTTGAACGGTAGCGTATATTGCGCAATGCCCATGTCCTAAAATTTATGTAGGCAAAAGCATCCAACAGTTTAGAAGAAGAATCTCTAAACATTTAAATTCATTCAAGCGACAAGAGGATACCCCATTATCCAGACACATGAGATGTGTGCATGAGAATGATACCAGATCTATCCAATTTTGGGGTGTCACCCTGTTGAAATCTGGTCCTAGAGGAGGTCATTTAGACTGTAGGTTGTTACAGGAAGAAGCATAGTGGATTTACCGCCTAAACAGCCTTGGTCCTGGTGGACTTAACCCCTTAAGGACGCAGCCTTGTTTTGGCCTTAAGGGTATGTGCACACGGTAGCAGGCTTTTATGTCTGAAATGACAGACTGTTTTCAGGAGAAAACAAATGCCTCGTTTCAGACGTAAATGCTCCTCCTCGCATTTTGCGAGGCTTCTCTGACAGCCGTAAATTTTGAGCTGCTCTTCATTGAGTTCAATGAAGAACGGCTCAAATTACGTCTGAAAGAAGTGTCCTGCACTTCTTTTGACGAGGCTATATTTTTACGCGTCGTCGTTTGACAGCTGTCAAACGACGATGCGTCAATGACCGGTCGTCTGCACAGTACATCGGCAAACCCATTCAAATGAAGGGGCAGATGTTTGCCGACGTATTGTAGCCCTATTTTCAGACGTAAAACGAGGCATAATACGCCTCATTAACGTCTGAAAATAGGTCGTGTGAACCCAGCCTAAGGCTCAGAACCCATTTTTAAAATCTGACATATTTCACTTTATGTGGTTAATAACGTCGCAATACTTAAACCTATCCAAGCCATTCTTAGACTGCTTTCTTGTGGGACATTGGGCTTCATGTTAGTGGTAAAATTTGGATGATATATTCAGTGTTTATTGGTGAAAAATGGCAAAATGTATAAAAAATTTATAAAAAATTGCATTTTTCAGAATTTAAATGCATCTACTTGTAAAACAGACACTTATACCACCCAAAATGGTTACTATTTCACATTTCCCATATGTCTACTTTAGATTGGCATCATTTTTTGAACATTCTTTTATTTTTATTGGACGTTACAAGGCTTCGAACATAAACAGCAATTTCTCATATTTTTAAGAAAATTTCAAAAGCCTTTTTTTTAAGGTACCTGTTCAGTTCCGATGTGGCCTCTCAAAGTATTCAAAACAGCATTTAGAAAGTTTATTTAACCCTTTCAGGCATTTCACAGAAATTAACGCAAAGTAGAGGTGAAATTTGCAAATGTAATTTTTCTTGCTGAATTTCAATTTTATTCAATTTTTTTCTGTAACACAGAAGGTTTTACCAGAGAAACACTACTAAATATGTATTGTCCAGATTCTGCAGTTTTTAGAAATTTCCCACATGTGTCTCTAGTGCGCTCGTGGACTAAAACACAAGCCCCAGAAGCAAAGAAGGACCTAGTGCATTTTGAGGCCTCTTTTTTATTAGAATATATTTTAGGCAGCGTGCCAGGTTTGAAGAGGTGTTGAGGTGCCAAAACAGTAGGAATCCCACAAAAGTGACCCCATTTCGGAAACTACACCCCTCAAGGAATTCATTTATGGTTGTTACCATTTTGACCCTACAGTTTTTACACAGCACGTATTTGAATTGGGCTGTGAAATTACAAAAATGAAATTTTTTCAAATAAGATGTCATTTTTGATAAAAATTTATTATTTTCACAGGGAACAAAATACCCCATTTTGTTGCCCAATTTCTCCTGAGTGCAGCAATACCCCATTTGTGGCGATAAACTGCCGTTTGAGCCCATGGGAGGCCTCAGAAGGGAGGGAGCGCTGTATATTCTAGGGAGTGCAGATTTTGCTGGATTGATTTTCGGGTGCCATGTCGCATTTGCAGAGCCCCAGAAAATCTTTTTTATACCATTTTTTTTCTATAACACAAAAGGTTTTACCAGAGAAACGCAACTTAATACTTATTGGCCAGATTCTGCAGTTTTGAGAAATATCCCACATGTGGCCCTAGTGTGGTAATGGACTGAAGCACCGGCCTCCGAAGCAAAAGAGCACCTAGTGGATTTTGAGGCCTCTTTTTTATTAGGCACCATGTCCGGTTTGAAGAGGTCTTGTGCCAAAACAGTGGAAACCCCCCAAAAGTGACCCCATTTTGGAAACTAGACCCCTTGAGGAATTCATTGTAGTTTTCTTGGGGTGCATGCAGCTTTTTGATCAGTTTTTATTCTATTTTTAGGTGGCGTGGTGACTAAAAAATAGCAATTCTACTATTGTTTGTTCTATTTTTTTTTTTACAGCGTTCACCGTGCGCTATAAATGACATATTCACTTTATTCTGCGGGGCGATACAATTACGGCGATACCATATGTTTTATAGTTGTTTTTTTTATGTCTTATGGCGTTTGCACAAAAAACTATTAGGTCATGGAGCGCGAACGATACAGCTACCATGACCTAATAGTACGTCCAGGAGCGGGAAGGGGTTAATAAGGGTTTTACTTTTGTGTCCTTCCTGTGAAAAATAATGTAAATATAGCCAAGTATTCATACTTTTCCTATGAGCCCTGCAGACAATTTTTTGTATTTTCAAATAATTCCTGTCTTTCTAAACACTTATAAACACTAACCTTATAAACACTTTTAACGTGGTTGCGTTTTCATATGAAAACTCTACTGATATCTTGTCTTGAAATATACAGTGAAGGAAATAAGTATTTGATCCCTTGCTGATTTTGTATGTTTGCCCACTGTCAAAGACCTGAACAGCCTAGAATTTTTGGCTAGGTTAATTTTACCAGTGACAGATAGATTATATAAAAAATAAATCACATTGTCAAAATTATATATATTTATTTGCATTGTGCACAGAGAAATAAGTATTTGATCCCTTTGGCAAACAAGACTTAATACTTGGTGGCAAAACCCTTGTTGGCAAGAACAGCAGTCAGACATTTTTAGTAGTTGATGATGAGGTTTGCACACATGTTAGATGGAATTTTGGCCCACTCCTCTTTGCAGATCATCTGAAAATCATTAAGATTTCGAGGCTGTCGCTTGGCAACTCGGATCTTCAGCTCCCTCCATAAGTTTTCGATGGGATTAAGGTCTGGAGACTGGCTAGGCCACTCCATGACCTTAATGTGCTTCTTTTTGAGCCACTCCTTTGTTGCCTTGGCTGTATGTTTCGGGTCATTGTCGTGCTGGAAGACCCAGCCACGAGCCATTTTTAATGTCCTGGTGGAGGGAAGGAGGTTGTCACTCAGGATTTGACGGTACATGGCTCCATCCATTCCCCCATTGATGCGGTGAAGTAGTCCTGTGCCCTTAGCAGAGAAACACCCCCAAAACATAATGTTTCCACCTCCATGTT
>NW_027463192.1:0-31936 GCF_050947455.1 Rhinoderma darwinii | reverse complement strand
CAATTTCTCGCCTGGGAAACATGCAGAGAAGTCCAAGATAGTGTTTTTTAGACTGGCTGCCACGAGCTGAATCGAATGCAGCCAAGAGCGAGCGTCTAGGACTTACGGTTCAGGAGTTATTCACAGAAACATGGTTCTTTTACTGCCAGCCGCGAAAGCGAAAATAACCAAGATCGAGCGTCTAGGATTTACTTGTCAATAACTCGCCTGGGAAACATCCAGAGAAGTCAAACACAGTGCTCCTATACTAATTGCCAGGCGCTGAGACGAATGCCGCCAAGATCGAGCGTCTAGGACTTACGGTTCAGGAGTTATTCACAGAAACATGGTTCTGAACATGCTGCCAATTGCTCGCCTGGGAAACATGCAGAGAAGTCCAAGATAGTGTTTTTTAGACTGGCTGCCACGAGCTGAATCGAATGCAGCCAAGAGCGAGCGTCTAGGACTTACGGTTCAGGAGTTATTCACAGAAACATGGTTCTGAACATGCTGCCAATTTCTCGCCTGGGAAACATGCAGAGAAGTCCAAGATAGTGTTTTTTAGACTGGCTGCCACGAGCTGAATCGAATGCAGCCAAGAGCGAGCGTCTAGGACTTACGGTTCAGGAGTTATTCACAGAAACATGGTTCTTTTACTGCCAGCCGCGAAAGCGAAAATAACCAAGATCGAGCGTCTAGGATTTACTTGTCAATAACTCGCCTGGGAAACATCCAGAGAAGTCAAACACAGTGCTCCTATACTAATTGCCAGGCGCTGAGACGAATGCCGCCAAGATCGAGCGTCTAGGACTTACGGTTCAGGAGTTATTCACAGAAACATGGTTCTGAACATGCTGCCAATTGCTCGCCTGGGAAACATGCAGAGAAGTCCAAGATAGTGTTTTTTAGACTGGCTGCCACGAGCTGAATCGAATGCAGCCAAGAGCGAGCGTCTAGGACTTACGGTTCAGGAGTTATTCACAGAAACATGGTTCTGAACATGCTGCCAATTTCTCGCCTGGGAAACATGCAGAGAAGTCCAAGATAGTGTTTTTTAGACTGGCTGCCACGAGCTGAATCGAATGCAGCCAAGAGCGAGCGTCTAGGACTTACGGTTCAGGAGTTATTCACAGAAACATGGTTCTGAACATGCTGCCAATTGCTCGCCTGGGAAACATGCAGAGAAGTCCAAGATAGTGTTTTTTAGACTGGCTGCCACGAGCTGAATCGAATGCAGCCAAGAGCGAGCGTCTAGGACTTACGGTTCAGGAGTTATTCACAGAAACATGGTTCTGAACATGCTGCCAATTTCTCGCCTGGGAAACATGCAGAGAAGTCCAAGATAGTGTTTTTTAGACTGGCTGCCACGAGCTGAATCGAATGCAGCCAAGAGCGAGCGTCTAGGACTTACGGTTCAGGAGTTATTCACAGAAACATGGTTCTTTTACTGCCAGCCGCGAAAGCGAAAATAACCAAGATCGAGCGTCTAGGATTTACTTGTCAATAACTCGCCTGGGAAACATCCAGAGAAGTCAAACACAGTGCTCCTATACTAATTGCCAGGCGCTGAGACGAATGCCGCCAAGATCGAGCGTCTAGGACTTACGGTTCAGGAGTTATTCACAGAAACATGGTTCTGAACATGCTGCCAATTGCTCGCCTGGGAAACATGCAGAGAAGTCCAAGATAGTGTTTTTTAGACTGGCTGCCACGAGCTGAATCGAATGCAGCCAAGAGCGAGCGTCTAGGACTTACGGTTCAGGAGTTATTCACAGAAACATGGTTCTGAACATGCTGCCAATTTCTCGCCTGGGAAACATGCAGAGAAGTCCAAGATAGTGTTTTTTAGACTGGCTGCCACGAGCTGAATCGAATGCAGCCAAGAGCGAGCGTCTAGGACTTACGGTTCAGGAGTTATTCACAGAAACATGGTTCTTTTACTGCCAGCCGCGAAAGCGAAAATAACCAAGATCGAGCGTCTAGGATTTACTTGTCAATAACTCGCCTGGGAAACATCCAGAGAAGTCAAACACAGTGCTCCTATACTAATTGCCAGGCGCTGAGACGAATGCCGCCAAGATCGAGCGTCTAGGACTTACGGTTCAGGAGTTATTCACAGAAACATGGTTCTGAACATGCTGCCAATTTCTCGCCTGGGAAACATGCAGAGAAGTCCAAGATAGTGTTTTTTAGACTGGCTGCCACGAGCTGAATCGAATGCAGCCAAGAGCGAGCGTCTAGGACTTACGGTTCAGGAGTTATTCACAGAAACATGGTTCTGAACATGCTGCCAATTGCTCGCCTGGGAAACATGCAGAGAAGTCCAAGATAGTGTTTTTTAGACTGGCTGCCACGAGCTGAATCGAATGCAGCCAAGAGCGAGCGTCTAGGACTTACGGTTCAGGAGTTATTCACAGAAACATGGTTCTGAACATGCTGCCAATTTCTCGCCTGGGAAACATGCAGAGAAGTCCAAGATAGTGTTTTTTAGACTGGCTGCCACGAGCTGAATCGAATGCAGCCAAGAGCGAGCGTCTAGGACTTACGGTTCAGGAGTTATTCACAGAAACATGGTTCTTTTACTGCCAGCCGCGAAAGCGAAAATAACCAAGATCGAGCGTCTAGGATTTACTTGTCAATAACTCGCCTGGGAAACATCCAGAGAAGTCAAACACAGTGCTCCTATACTAATTGCCAGGCGCTGAGACGAATGCCGCCAAGATCGAGCGTCTAGGACTTACGGTTCAGGAGTTATTCACAGAAACATGGTTCTGAACATGCTGCCAATTGCTCGCCTGGGAAACATGCAGAGAAGTCCAAGATAGTGTTTTTTAGACTGGCTGCCACGAGCTGAATCGAATGCAGCCAAGAGCGAGCGTCTAGGACTTACGGTTCAGGAGTTATTCACAGAAACATGGTTCTGAACATGCTGCCAATTTCTCGCCTGGGAAACATGCAGAGAAGTCCAAGATAGTGTTTTTTAGACTGGCTGCCACGAGCTGAATCGAATGCAGCCAAGAGCGAGCGTCTAGGACTTACGGTTCAGGAGTTATTCACAGAAACATGGTTCTTTTACTGCCAGCCGCGAAAGCGAAAATAACCAAGATCGAGCGTCTAGGATTTACTTGTCAATAACTCGCCTGGGAAACATCCAGAGAAGTCAAACACAGTGCTCCTATACTAATTGCCAGGCGCTGAGACGAATGCCGCCAAGATCGAGCGTCTAGGACTTACGGTTCAGGAGTTATTCACAGAAACATGGTTCTGAACATGCTGCCAATTTCTCGCCTGGGAAACATGCAGAGAAGTCCAAGATAGTGTTTTTTAGACTGGCTGCCACGAGCTGAATCGAATGCAGCCAAGAGCGAGCGTCTAGGACTTACGGTTCAGGAGTTATTCACAGAAACATGGTTCTGAACATGCTGCCAATTTCTCGCCTGGGAAACATGCAGAGAAGTCCAAGATAGTGTTTTTTAGACTGGCTGCCACGAGCTGAATCGAATGCAGCCAAGAGCGAGCGTCTAGGACTTACGGTTCAGGAGTTATTCACAGAAACATGGTTCTTTTACTGCCAGCCGCGAAAGCGAAATAACCAAGATCGAGCGTCTAGGATTTACTTGTCAATAACTCGCCTGGGAAACATCCAGAGAAGTCAAACACAGTGCTCCTATACTAATTGCCAGGCGCTGAGACGAATGCCGCCAAGATCGAGCGTCTAGGACTTACGGTTCAGGAGTTATTCACAGAAACATGGTTCTGAACATGCTGCCAATTTCTCGCCTGGGAAACATGCAGAGAAGTCCAAGATAGTGTTTTTTAGACTGGCTGCCACGAGCTGAATCGAATGCAGCCAAGAGCGAGCGTCTAGGACTTACGGTTTAGGAGTTATTCACAGAAACATGGTTCTGAACATGCTGCCAATTGCTCGCCTGGGAAACATGCAGAGAAGTCCAAGATAGTGTTTTTTAGACTGGCTGCCACGAGCTGAATCGAATGCAGCCAAGAGCGAGCGTCTAGGACTTACGGTTCAGGAGTTATTCACAGAAACATGGTTCTGAACATGCTGCCAATTTCTCGCCTGGGAAACATGCAGAGAAGTCCAAGATAGTGTTTTTTTAGACTGGCTGCCACGAGCTGAATCGAATGCAGCCAAGAGCGAGCGTCTAGGACTTACGGTTCAGGAGTTATTCACAGAAACATGGTTCTGAACATGCTGCCAATTGCTCGCCTGGGAAACATGCAGAGAAGTCCAAGATAGTGTTTTTTAGACTGGCTGCCACGAGCTGAATCGAATGCAGCCAAGAGCGAGCGTCTAGGACTTACGGTTCAGGAGTTATTCACAGAAACATGGTTCTGAACATGCTGCCAATTTCTCGCCTGGGAAACATGCAGAGAAGTCCAAGATAGTGTTTTTTAGACTGGCTGCCACGAGCTGAATCGAATGCAGCCAAGAGCGAGCGTCTAGGACTTACGGTTCAGGAGTTATTCACAGAAACATGGTTCTTTTACTGCCAGCCGCGAAAGCGAAAATAACCAAGATCGAGCGTCTAGGATTTACTTGTCAATAACTCGCCTGGGAAACATCCAGAGAAGTCAAACACAGTGCTCCTATACTAATTGCCAGGCGCTGAGACGAATGCCGCCAAGATCGAGCGTCTAGGACTTACGGTTCAAGAATTAGCTTTAGAAACATTTGCCTTAGGAACATGCAGAGAAGTCCAAGATAGTGTTTTTTAGACTGGCTGCCACGAGCTGAATCGAATGCAGCCAAGAGCGAGCGTCTAGGACTTACGGTTCAGGAGTTATTCACAGAAACATGGTTCTGAACATGCTGCCAATTGCTCGCCTGGGAAACATGCAGAGAAGTCCAAGATAGTGTTTTTTAGACTGGCTGCCACGAGCTGAATCGAATGCAGCCAAGAGCGAGCGTCTAGGACTTACGGTTCAGGAGTTATTCACAGAAACATGGTTCTTTTACTGCCAGCCGCGAAAGCGAAAATAACCAAGATCGAGCGTCTAGGATTTACTTGTCAATAACTCGCCTGGGAAACATCCAGAGAAGTCAAACACAGTGCTCCTATACTAATTGCCAGGCGCTGAGACGAATGCCGCCAAGATCGAGCGTCTAGGACTTACGGTTCAAGAATTAGCTTTAGAAACATTTGCCTTAGGAACATGCAGAGAAGTCCAAGATAGTGTTTTTTAGACTGGCTGCCACGAGCTGAATCGAATGCAGCCAAGAGCGAGCGTCTGTGACTTACGGTTCAGGAGTTATTCACAGAAACATGGTTCTGAACATGCTGCCAATTGCTCGCCTGGGAAACATGCAGAGAAGTCCAAGATAGTGTTTTTTAGACTGGCTGCCACGAGCTGAATCGAATGCAGCCAAGAGCGAGCGTCTAGGACTTACGGTTCAGGAGTTATTCACAGAAACATGGTTCTGAACATGCTGCCAATTGCTCGCCTGGGAAACATGCAGAGAAGTCCAAGATAGTGTTTTTTAGACTGGCTGCCACGAGCTGAATCGAATGCAGCCAAGAGCGAGCGTCTAGGACTTACGGTTCAGGAGTTATTCACAGAAACATGGTTCTTTTACTGCCAGCCGCGAAAGCGAAAATAACCAAGATCGAGCGTCTAGGATTTACTTGTCAATAACTCGCCTGGGAAACATCCAGAGAAGTCAAACACAGTGCTCCTATACTAATTGCCAGGCGCTGAGACGAATGCCGCCAAGATCGAGCGTCTAGGACTTACGGTTCAGGAGTTATTCACAGAAACATGGTTCTGAACATGCTGCCAATTTCTCGCCTGGGAAACATGCAGAGAAGTCCAAGATAGTGTTTTTTAGACTGGCTGCCACGAGCTGAATCGAATGCAGCCAAGAGCGAGCGTCTAGGACTTACGGTTCAGGAGTTATTCACAGAAACATGGTTCTGAACATGCTGCCAATTGCTCGCCTGGGAAACATGCAGAGAAGTCCAAGATAGTGTTTTTTAGACTGGCTGCCACGAGCTGAATCGAATGCAGCCAAGAGCGAGCGTCTAGGACTTACGGTTCAGGAGTTATTCACAGAAACATGGTTCTGAACATGCTGCCAATTTCTCGCCTGGGAAACATGCAGAGAAGTCCAAGATAGTGTTTTTTAGACTGGCTGCCACGAGCTGAATCGAATGCAGCCAAGAGCGAGCGTCTAGGACTTACGGTTCAGGAGTTATTCACAGAAACATGGTTCTGAACATGCTGCCAATTGCTCGCCTGGGAAACATGCAGAGAAGTCCAAGATAGTGTTTTTTAGACTGGCTGCCACGAGCTGAATCGAATGCAGCCAAGAGCGAGCGTCTAGGACTTACGGTTCAGGAGTTATTCACAGAAACATGGTTCTGAACATGCTGCCAATTTCTCGCCTGGGAAACATGCAGAGAAGTCCAAGATAGTGTTTTTTAGACTGGCTGCCACGAGCTGAATCGAATGCAGCCAAGAGCGAGCGTCTAGGACTTACGGTTCAGGAGTTATTCACAGAAACATGGTTCTGAACATGCTGCCAATTTCTCGCCTGGGAAACATGCAGAGAAGTCCAAGATAGTGTTTTTTAGACTGGCTGCCACGAGCTGAATCGAATGCAGCCAAGAGCGAGCGTCTAGGACTTACGGTTCAGGAGTTATTCACAGAAACATGGTTCTTTTACTGCCAGCCGCGAAAGCGAAAATAACCAAGATCGAGCGTCTAGGATTTACTTGTCAATAACTCGCCTGGGAAACATCCAGAGAAGTCAAACACAGTGCTCCTATACTAATTGCCAGGCGCTGAGACGAATGCCGCCAAGATCGAGCGTCTAGGACTTACGGTTCAGGAGTTATTCACAGAAACATGGTTCTGAACATGCTGCCAATTGCTCGCCTGGGAAACATGCAGAGAAGTCCAAGATAGTGTTTTTTAGACTGGCTGCCACGAGCTGAATCGAATGCAGCCAAGAGCGAGCGTCTAGGACTTACGGTTCAGGAGTTATTCACAGAAACATGGTTCTGAACATGCTGCCAATTTCTCGCCTGGGAAACATGCAGAGAAGTCCAAGATAGTGTTTTTTAGACTGGCTGCCACGAGCTGAATCGAATGCAGCCAAGAGCGAGCGTCTAGGACTTACGGTTCAGGAGTTATTCACAGAAACATGGTTCTTTTACTGCCAGCCGCGAAAGCGAAAATAACCAAGATCGAGCGTCTAGGATTTACTTGTCAATAACTCGCCTGGGAAACATCCAGAGAAGTCAAACACAGTGCTCCTATACTAATTGCCAGGCGCTGAGACGAATGCCGCCAAGATCGAGCGTCTAGGACTTACGGTTCAGGAGTTATTCACAGAAACATGGTTCTGAACATGCTGCCAATTTCTCGCCTGGGAAACATGCAGAGAAGTCCAAGATAGTGTTTTTTAGACTGGCTGCCACGAGCTGAATCGAATGCAGCCAAGAGCGAGCGTCTAGGACTTACGGTTCAGGAGTTATTCACAGAAACATGGTTCTGAACATGCTGCCAATTTCTCGCCTGGGAAACATGCAGAGAAGTCCAAGATAGTGTTTTTTAGACTGGCTGCCACGAGCTGAATCGAATGCAGCCAAGAGCGAGCGTCTAGGACTTACGGTTCAGGAGTTATTCACAGAAACATGGTTCTGAACATGCTGCCAATTGCTCGCCTGGGAAACATGCAGAGAAGTCCAAGATAGTGTTTTTTAGACTGGCTGCCACGAGCTGAATCGAATGCAGCCAAGAGCGAGCGTCTAGGACTTACGGTTCAGGAGTTATTCACAGAAACATGGTTCTGAACATGCTGCCAATTTCTCGCCTGGGAAACATGCAGAGAAGTCCAAGATAGTGTTTTTTAGACTGGCTGCCACGAGCTGAATCGAATGCAGCCAAGAGCGAGCGTCTAGGACTTACGGTTCAGGAGTTATTCACAGAAACATGGTTCTGAACATGCTGCCAATTGCTCGCCTGGGAAACATGCAGAGAAGTCCAAGATAGTGTTTTTTAGACTGGCTGCCACGAGCTGAATCGAATGCAGCCAAGAGCGAGCGTCTAGGACTTACGGTTCAGGAGTTATTCACAGAAACATGGTTCTGAACATGCTGCCAATTTCTCGCCTGGGAAACATGCAGAGAAGTCCAAGATAGTGTTTTTTAGACTGGCTGCCACGAGCTGAATCGAATGCAGCCAAGAGCGAGCGTCTAGGACTTACGGTTCAGGAGTTATTCACAGAAACATGGTTCTGAACATGCTGCCAATTTCTCGCCTGGGAAACATGCAGAGAAGTCCAAGATAGTGTTTTTTAGACTGGCTGCCACGAGCTGAATCGAATGCAGCCAAGAGCGAGCGTCTAGGACTTACGGTTCAGGAGTTATTCACAGAAACATGGTTCTTTTACTGCCAGCCGCGAAAGCGAAAATAACCAAGATCGAGCGTCTAGGATTTACTTGTCAATAACTCGCCTGGGAAACATCCAGAGAAGTCAAACACAGTGCTCCTATACTAATTGCCAGGCGCTGAGACGAATGCCGCCAAGATCGAGCGTCTAGGACTTACGGTTCAGGAGTTATTCACAGAAACATGGTTCTGAACATGCTGCCAATTGCTCGCCTGGGAAACATGCAGAGAAGTCCAAGATAGTGTTTTTTAGACTGGCTGCCACGAGCTGAATCGAATGCAGCCAAGAGCGAGCGTCTAGGACTTACGGTTCAGGAGTTATTCACAGAAACATGGTTCTGAACATGCTGCCAATTTCTCGCCTGGGAAACATGCAGAGAAGTCCAAGATAGTGTTTTTTAGACTGGCTGCCACGAGCTGAATCGAATGCAGCCAAGAGCGAGCGTCTAGGACTTACGGTTCAGGAGTTATTCACAGAAACATGGTTCTTTTACTGCCAGCCGCGAAAGCGAAAATAACAAAGATCGAGCGTCTAGGATTTACTTGTCAATAACTCGCCTGGGAAACATCCAGAGAAGTCAAACACAGTGCTCCTATACTAATTGCCAGGCGCTGAGACGAATGCCGCCAAGATCGAGCGTCTAGGACTTACGGTTCAGGAGTTATTCACAGAAACATGGTTCTGAACATGCTGCCAATTTCTCGCCTGGGAAACATGCAGAGAAGTCCAAGATAGTGTTTTTTAGACTGGCTGCCACGAGCTGAATCGAATGCAGCCAAGAGCGAGCGTCTAGGACTTACGGTTCAGGAGTTATTCACAGAAACATGGTTCTGAACATGCTGCCAATTTCTCGCCTGGGAAACATGCAGAGAAGTCCAAGATAGTGTTTTTTAGACTGGCTGCCACGAGCTGAATCGAATGCAGCCAAGAGCGAGCGTCTAGGACTTACGGTTCAGGAGTTATTCACAGAAACATGGTTCTGAACATGCTGCCAATTTCTCGCCTGGGAAACATGCAGAGAAGTCCAAGATAGTGTTTTTTAGACTGGCTGCCACGAGCTGAATCGAATGCAGCCAAGAGCGAGCGTCTAGGACTTACGGTTCAGGAGTTATTCACAGAAACATGGTTCTGAACATGCTGCCAATTGCTCGCCTGGGAAACATGCAGAGAAGTCCAAGATAGTGTTTTTTAGACTGGCTGCCACGAGCTGAATCGAATGCAGCCAAGAGCGAGCGTCTAGGACTTACGGTTCAGGAGTTATTCACAGAAACATGGTTCTGAACATGCTGCCAATTTCTCGCCTGGGAAACATGCAGAGAAGTCCAAGATAGTGTTTTTTAGACTGGCTGCCACGAGCTGAATCGAATGCAGCCAAGAGCGAGCGTCTAGGACTTACGGTTCAGGAGTTATTCACAGAAACATGGTTCTGAACATGCAGCCAATTTCTCGCCTGGGAAACATGCAGAGAAGTCCAAGATAGTGTTTTTTAGACTGGCTGCCACGAGCTGAATCGAATGCAGCCAAGAGCGAGCGTCTAGGACTTACGGTTCAGGAGTTATTCACAGAAACATGGTTCTTTTACTGCCAGCCGCGAAAGCGAAAATAACCAAGATCGAGCGTCTAGGATTTACTTGTCAATAACTCGCCTGGGAAACATCCAGAGAAGTCAAACACAGTGCTCCTATACTAATTGCCAGGCGCTGAGACGAATGCCGCCAAGATCGAGCGTCTAGGACTTACGGTTCAGGAGTTATTCACAGAAACATGGTTCTGAACATGCTGCCAATTGCTCGCCTGGGAAACATGCAGAGAAGTCCAAGATAGTGTTTTTTAGACTGGCTGCCACGAGCTGAATCGAATGCAGCCAAGAGCGAGCGTCTAGGACTTACGGTTCAGGAGTTATTCACAGAAACATGGTTCTGAACATGCTGCCAATTTCTCGCCTGGGAAACATGCAGAGAAGTCCAAGATAGTGTTTTTTAGACTGGCTGCCACGAGCTGAATCGAATGCAGCCAAGAGCGAGCGTCTAGGACTTACGGTTCAGGAGTTATTCACAGAAACATGGTTCTTTTACTGCCAGCCGCGAAAGCGAAAATAACCAAGATCGAGCGTCTAGGATTTACTTGTCAATAACTCGCCTGGGAAACATCCAGAGAAGTCAAACACAGTGCTCCTATACTAATTGCCAGGCGCTGAGACGAATGCCGCCAAGATCGAGCGTCTAGGACTTACGGTTCAGGAGTTATTCACAGAAACATGGTTCTGAACATGCTGCCAATTTCTCGCCTGGGAAACATGCAGAGAAGTCCAAGATAGTGTTTTTTAGACTGGCTGCCACGAGCTGAATCGAATGCAGCCAAGAGCGAGCGTCTAGGACTTACGGTTCAGGAGTTATTCACAGAAACATGGTTCTGAACATGCTGCCAATTTCTCGCCTGGGAAACATGCAGAGAAGTCCAAGATAGTGTTTTTTAGACTGGCTGCCACGAGCTGAATCGAATGCAGCCAAGAGCGAGCGTCTAGGACTTACGGTTCAGGAGTTATTCACAGAAACATGGTTCTGAACATGCTGCCAATTGCTCGCCTGGGAAACATGCAGAGAAGTCCAAGATAGTGTTTTTTAGACTGGCTGCCACGAGCTGAATCGAATGCAGCCAAGAGCGAGCGTCTAGGACTTACGGTTCAGGAGTTATTCACAGAAACATGGTTCTGAACATGCTGCCAATTTCTCGCCTGGGAAACATGCAGAGAAGTCCAAGATAGTGTTTTTTAGACTGGCTGCCACGAGCTGAATCGAATGCAGCCAAGAGCGAGCGTCTAGGACTTACGGTTCAGGAGTTATTCACAGAAACATGGTTCTGAACATGCTGCCAATTGCTCGCCTGGGAAACATGCAGAGAAGTCCAAGATAGTGTTTTTTAGACTGGCTGCCACGAGCTGAATCGAATGCAGCCAAGAGCGAGCGTCTAGGACTTACGGTTCAGGAGTTATTCACAGAAACATGGTTCTGAACATGCTGCCAATTTCTCGCCTGGGAAACATGCAGAGAAGTCCAAGATAGTGTTTTTTAGACTGGCTGCCACGAGCTGAATCGAATGCAGCCAAGAGCGAGCGTCTAGGACTTACGGTTCAGGAGTTATTCACAGAAACATGGTTCTGAACATGCTGCCAATTTCTCGACTGGGAAACATGCAGAGAAGTCCAAGATAGTGTTTTTTAGACTGGCTGCCACGAGCTGAATCGAATGCAGCCAAGAGCGAGCGTCTAGGACTTACGGTTCAGGAGTTATTCACAGAAACATGGTTCTTTTACTGCCAGCCGCGAAAGCGAAAATAACCAAGATCGAGCGTCTAGGATTTACTTGTCAATAACTCGCCTGGGAAACATCCAGAGAAGTCAAACACAGTGCTCCTATACTAATTGCCAGGCGCTGAGACGAATGCCGCCAAGATCGAGCGTCTAGGACTTACGGTTCAGGAGTTATTCACAGAAACATGGTTCTGAACATGCTGCCAATTGCTCGCCTGGGAAACATGCAGAGAAGTCCAAGATAGTGTTTTTTAGACTGGCTGCCACGAGCTGAATCGAATGCAGCCAAGAGCGAGCGTCTAGGACTTACGGTTCAGGAGTTATTCACAGAAACATGGTTCTGAACATGCTGCCAATTTCTCGCCTGGGAAACATGCAGAGAAGTCCAAGATAGTGTTTTTTAGACTGGCTGCCACGAGCTGAATCGAATGCAGCCAAGAGCGAGCGTCTAGGACTTACGGTTCAGGAGTTATTCACAGAAACATGGTTCTTTTACTGCCAGCCGCGAAAGCGAAAATAACCAAGATCGAGCGTCTAGGATTTACTTGTCAATAACTCGCCTGGGAAACATCCAGAGAAGTCAAACACAGTGCTCCTATACTAATTGCCAGGCGCTGAGACGAATGCCGCCAAGATCGAGCGTCTAGGACTTACGGTTCAGGAGTTATTCACAGAAACATGGTTCTGAACATGCTGCCAATTTCTCGCCTGGGAAACATGCAGAGAAGTCCAAGATAGTGTTTTTTAGACTGGCTGCCACGAGCTGAATCGAATGCAGCCAAGAGCGAGCGTCTAGGACTTACGGTTCAGGAGTTATTCACAGAAACATGGTTCTGAACATGCTGCCAATTTCTCGCCTGGGAAACATGCAGAGAAGTCCAAGATAGTGTTTTTTAGACTGGCTGCCACGAGCTGAATCGAATGCAGCCAAGAGCGAGCGTCTAGGACTTACGGTTCAGGAGTTATTCACAGAAACATGGTTCTGAACATGCTGCCAATTGCTCGCCTGGGAAACATGCAGAGAAGTCCAAGATAGTGTTTTTTAGACTGGCTGCCACGAGCTGAATCGAATGCAGCCAAGAGCGAGCGTCTAGGACTTACGGTTCAGGAGTTATTCACAGAAACATGGTTCTGAACATGCTGCCAATTTCTCGCCTGGGAAACATGCAGAGAAGTCCAAGATAGTGTTTTTTAGACTGGCTGCCACGAGCTGAATCGAATGCAGCCAAGAGCGAGCGTCTAGGACTTACGGTTCAGGAGTTATTCACAGAAACATGGTTCTGAACATGCTGCCAATTTCTCGCCTGGGAAACATGCAGAGAAGTCCAAGATAGTGTTTTTTAGACTGGCTGCCACGAGCTGAATCGAATGCAGCCAAGAGCGAGCGTCTAGGACTTACGGTTCAGGAGTTATTCACAGAAACATGGTTCTTTTACTGCCAGCCGCGAAAGCGAAAATAACCAAGATCGAGCGTCTAGGATTTACTTGTCAATAACTCGCCTGGGAAACATCCAGAGAAGTCAAACACAGTGCTCCTATACTAATTGCCAGGCGCTGAGACGAATGCCGCCAAGATCGAGCGTCTAGGACTTACGGTTCAGGAGTTATTCACAGAAACATGGTTCTGAACATGCTGCCAATTGCTCGCCTGGGAAACATGCAGAGAAGTCCAAGATAGTGTTTTTTAGACTGGCTGCCACGAGCTGAATCGAATGCAGCCAAGAGCGAGCGTCTAGGACTTACGGTTCAGGAGTTATTCACAGAAACATGGTTCTGAACATGCTGCCAATTTCTCGCCTGGGAAACATGCAGAGAAGTCCAAGATAGTGTTTTTTAGACTGGCTGCCACGAGCTGAATCGAATGCAGCCAAGAGCGAGCGTCTAGGACTTACGGTTCAGGAGTTATTCACAGAAACATGGTTCTTTTACTGCCAGCCGCGAAAGCGAAAATAACCAAGATCGAGCGTCTAGGATTTACTTGTCAATAACTCGCCTGGGAAACATCCAGAGAAGTCAAACACAGTGCTCCTATACTAATTGCCAGGCGCTGAGACGAATGCCGCCAAGATCGAGCGTCTAGGACTTACGGTTCAGGAGTTATTCACAGAAACATGGTTCTGAACATGCTGCCAATTTCTCGCCTGGGAAACATGCAGAGAAGTCCAAGATAGTGTTTTTTAGACTGGCTGCCACGAGCTGAATCGAATGCAGCCAAGAGCGAGCGTCTAGGACTTACGGTTCAGGAGTTATTCACAGAAACATGGTTCTGAACATGCTGCCAATTTCTCGCCTGGGAAACATGCAGAGAAGTCCAAGATAGTGTTTTTTAGACTGGCTGCCACGAGCTGAATCGAATGCAGCCAAGAGCGAGCGTCTAGGACTTACGGTTCAGGAGTTATTCACAGAAACATGGTTCTGAACATGCTGCCAATTGCTCGCCTGGGAAACATGCAGAGAAGTCCAAGATAGTGTTTTTTAGACTGGCTGCCACGAGCTGAATCGAATGCAGCCAAGAGCGAGCGTCTAGGACTTACGGTTCAGGAGTTATTCACAGAAACATGGTTCTGAACATGCTGCCAATTTCTCGCCTGGGAAACATGCAGAGAAGTCCAAGATAGTGTTTTTTAGACTGGCTGCCACGAGCTGAATCGAATGCAGCCAAGAGCGAGCGTCTAGGACTTACGGTTCAGGAGTTATTCACAGAAACATGGTTCTGAACATGCTGCCAATTGCTCGCCTGGGAAACATGCAGAGAAGTCCAAGATAGTGTTTTTTAGACTGGCTGCCACGAGCTGAATCGAATGCAGCCAAGAGCGAGCGTCTAGGACTTACGGTTCAGGAGTTATTCACAGAAACATGGTTCTGAACATGCTGCCAATTTCTCGCCTGGGAAACATGCAGAGAAGTCCAAGATAGTGTTTTTTAGACTGGCTGCCACGAGCTGAATCGAATGCAGCCAAGAGCGAGCGTCTAGGACTTACGGTTCAGGAGTTATTCACAGAAACATGGTTCTTTTACTGCCAGCCGCGAAAGCGAAAATAACCAAGATCGAGCGTCTAGGATTTACTTGTCAATAACTCGCCTGGGAAACATCCAGAGAAGTCAAACACAGTGCTCCTATACTAATTGCCAGGCGCTGAGACGAATGCCGCCAAGATCGAGCGTCTAGGACTTACGGTTCAGGAGTTATTCACAGAAACATGGTTCTGAACATGCTGCCAATTGCTCGCCTGGGAAACATGCAGAGAAGTCCAAGATAGTGTTTTTTAGACTGGCTGCCACGAGCTGAATCGAATGCAGCCAAGAGCGAGCGTCTAGGACTTACGGTTCAGGAGTTATTCACAGAAACATGGTTCTGAACATGCTGCCAATTTCTCGCCTGGGAAACATGCAGAGAAGTCCAAGATAGTGTTTTTTAGACTGGCTGCCACGAGCTGAATCGAATGCAGCCAAGAGCGAGCGTCTAGGACTTACGGTTCAGGAGTTATTCACAGAAACATGGTTCTGAACATGCTGCCAATTTCTCGCCTGGGAAACATGCAGAGAAGTCCAAGATAGTGTTTTTTAGACTGGCTGCCACGAGCTGAATCGAATGCAGCCAAGAGCGAGCGTCTAGGACTTACGGTTCAGGAGTTATTCACAGAAACATGGTTCTGAACATGCTGCCAATTTCTCGCCTGGGAAACATGCAGAGAAGTCCAAGATAGTGTTTTTTAGACTGGCTGCCACGAGCTGAATCGAATGCAGCCAAGAGCGAGCGTCTAGGACTTACGGTTCAGGAGTTATTCACAGAAACATGGTTCTTTTACTGCCAGCCGCGAAAGCGAAAATAACCAAGATCGAGCGTCTAGGATTTACTTGTCAATAACTCGCCTGGGAAACATCCAGAGAAGTCAAACACAGTGCTCCTATACTAATTGCCAGGCGCTGAGACGAATGCCGCCAAGATCGAGCGTCTAGGACTTACGGTTCAGGAGTTATTCACAGAAACATGGTTCTGAACATGCTGCCAATTGCTCGCCTGGGAAACATGCAGAGAAGTCCAAGATAGTGTTTTTTAGACTGGCTGCCACGAGCTGAATCGAATGCAGCCAAGAGCGAGCGTCTAGGACTTACGGTTCAGGAGTTATTCACAGAAACATGGTTCTGAACATGCTGCCAATTTCTCGCCTGGGAAACATGCAGAGAAGTCCAAGATAGTGTTTTTTAGACTGGCTGCCACGAGCTGAATCGAATGCAGCCAAGAGCGAGCGTCTAGGACTTACGGTTCAGGAGTTATTCACAGAAACATGGTTCTTTTACTGCCAGCCGCGAAAGCGAAAATAACCAAGATCGAGCGTCTAGGATTTACTTGTCAATAACTCGCCTGGGAAACATCCAGAGAAGTCAAACACAGTGCTCCTATACTAATTGCCAGGCGCTGAGACGAATGCCGCCAAGATCGAGCGTCTAGGACTTACGGTTCAGGAGTTATTCACAGAAACATGGTTCTGAACATGCTGCCAATTTCTCGCCTGGGAAACATGCAGAGAAGTCCAAGATAGTGTTTTTTAGACTGGCTGCCACGAGCTGAATCGAATGCAGCCAAGAGCGAGCGTCTAGGACTTACGGTTCAGGAGTTATTCACAGAAACATGGTTCTGAACATGCTGCCAATTTCTCGCCTGGGAAACATGCAGAGAAGTCCAAGATAGTGTTTTTTAGACTGGCTGCCACGAGCTGAATCGAATGCAGCCAAGAGCGAGCGTCTAGGACTTACGGTTCAGGAGTTATTCACAGAAACATGGTTCTGAACATGCTGCCAATTGCTCGCCTGGGAAACATGCAGAGAAGTCCAAGATAGTGTTTTTTAGACTGGCTGCCACGAGCTGAATCGAATGCAGCCAAGAGCGAGCGTCTAGGACTTACGGTTCAGGAGTTATTCACAGAAACATGGTTCTGAACATGCTGCCAATTTCTCGCCTGGGAAACATGCAGAGAAGTCCAAGATAGTGTTTTTTAGACTGGCTGCCACGAGCTGAATCGAATGCAGCCAAGAGCGAGCGTCTAGGACTTACGGTTCAGGAGTTATTCACAGAAACATGGTTCTGAACATGCTGCCAATTGCTCGCCTGGGAAACATGCAGAGAAGTCCAAGATAGTGTTTTTTAGACTGGCTGCCACGAGCTGAATCGAATGCAGCCAAGAGCGAGCGTCTAGGACTTACGGTTCAGGAGTTATTCACAGAAACATGGTTCTGAACATGCTGCCAATTTCTCGCCTGGGAAACATGCAGAGAAGTCCAAGATAGTGTTTTTTAGACTGGCTGCCACGAGCTGAATCGAATGCAGCCAAGAGCGAGCGTCTAGGACTTACGGTTCAGGAGTTATTCACAGAAACATGGTTCTGAACATGCTGCCAATTTCTCGCCTGGGAAACATGCAGAGAAGTCCAAGATAGTGTTTTTTAGACTGGCTGCCACGAGCTGAATCGAATGCAGCCAAGAGCGAGCGTCTAGGACTTACGGTTCAGGAGTTATTCACAGAAACATGGTTCTTTTACTGCCAGCCGCGAAAGCGAAAATAACCAAGATCGAGCGTCTAGGATTTACTTGTCAATAACTCGCCTGGGAAACATCCAGAGAAGTCAAACACAGTGCTCCTATACTAATTGCCAGGCGCTGAGACGAATGCCGCCAAGATCGAGCGTCTAGGACTTACGGTTCAGGAGTTATTCACAGAAACATGGTTCTGAACATGCTGCCAATTGCTCGCCTGGGAAACATGCAGAGAAGTCCAAGATAGTGTTTTTTAGACTGGCTGCCACGAGCTGAATCGAATGCAGCCAAGAGCGAGCGTCTAGGACTTACGGTTCAGGAGTTATTCACAGAAACATGGTTCTGAACATGCTGCCAATTTCTCGCCTGGGAAACATGCAGAGAAGTCCAAGATAGTGTTTTTTAGACTGGCTGCCACGAGCTGAATCGAATGCAGCCAAGAGCGAGCGTCTAGGACTTACGGTTCAGGAGTTATTCACAGAAACATGGTTCTTTTACTGCCAGCCGCGAAAGCGAAAATAACCAAGATCGAGCGTCTAGGATTTACTTGTCAATAACTCGCCTGGGAAACATCCAGAGAAGTCAAACACAGTGCTCCTATACTAATTGCCAGGCGCTGAGACGAATGCCGCCAAGATCGAGCGTCTAGGACTTACGGTTCAGGAGTTATTCACAGAAACATGGTTCTGAACATGCTGCCAATTTCTCGCCTGGGAAACATGCAGAGAAGTCCAAGATAGTGTTTTTTAGACTGGCTGCCACGAGCTGAATCGAATGCAGCCAAGAGCGAGCGTCTAGGACTTACGGTTCAGGAGTTATTCACAGAAACATGGTTCTGAACATGCTGCCAATTTCTCGCCTGGGAAACATGCAGAGAAGTCCAAGATAGTGTTTTTTAGACTGGCTGCCACGAGCTGAATCGAATGCAGCCAAGAGCGAGCGTCTAGGACTTACGGTTCAGGAGTTATTCACAGAAACATGGTTCTGAACATGCTGCCAATTGCTCGCCTGGGAAACATGCAGAGAAGTCCAAGATAGTGTTTTTTAGACTGGCTGCCACGAGCTGAATCGAATGCAGCCAAGAGCGAGCGTCTAGGACTTACGGTTCAGGAGTTATTCACAGAAACATGGTTCTGAACATGCTGCCAATTTCTCGCCTGGGAAACATGCAGAGAAGTCCAAGATAGTGTTTTTTAGACTGGCTGCCACGAGCTGAATCGAATGCAGCCAAGAGCGAGCGTCTAGGACTTACGGTTCAGGAGTTATTCACAGAAACATGGTTCTGAACATGCTGCCAATTTCTCGCCTGGGAAACATGCAGAGAAGTCCAAGATAGTGTTTTTTAGACTGGCTGCCACGAGCTGAATCGAATGCAGCCAAGAGCGAGCGTCTAGGACTTACGGTTCAGGAGTTATTCACAGAAACATGGTTCTTTTACTGCCAGCCGCGAAAGCGAAAATAACCAAGATCGAGCGTCTAGGATTTACTTGTCAATAACTCGCCTGGGAAACATCCAGAGAAGTCAAACACAGTGCTCCTATACTAATTGCCAGGCGCTGAGACGAATGCCGCCAAGATCGAGCGTCTAGGACTTACGGTTCAGGAGTTATTCACAGAAACATGGTTCTGAACATGCTGCCAATTGCTCGCCTGGGAAACATGCAGAGAAGTCCAAGATAGTGTTTTTTAGACTGGCTGCCACGAGCTGAATCGAATGCAGCCAAGAGCGAGCGTCTAGGACTTACGGTTCAGGAGTTATTCACAGAAACATGGTTCTGAACATGCTGCCAATTTCTCGCCTGGGAAACATGCAGAGAAGTCCAAGATAGTGTTTTTTAGACTGGCTGCCACGAGCTGAATCGAATGCAGCCAAGAGCGAGCGTCTAGGACTTACGGTTCAGGAGTTATTCACAGAAACATGGTTCTTTTACTGCCAGCCGCGAAAGCGAAAATAACCAAGATCGAGCGTCTAGGATTTACTTGTCAATAACTCGCCTGGGAAACATCCAGAGAAGTCAAACACAGTGCTCCTATACTAATTGCCAGGCGCTGAGACGAATGCCGCCAAGATCGAGCGTCTAGGACTTACGGTTCAGGAGTTATTCACAGAAACATGGTTCTGAACATGCTGCCAATTTCTCGCCTGGGAAACATGCAGAGAAGTCCAAGATAGTGTTTTTTAGACTGGCTGCCACGAGCTGAATCGAATGCAGCCAAGAGCGAGCGTCTAGGACTTACGGTTCAGGAGTTATTCACAGAAACATGGTTCTGAACATGCTGCCAATTTCTCGCCTGGGAAACATGCAGAGAAGTCCAAGATAGTGTTTTTTAGACTGGCTGCCACGAGCTGAATCGAATGCAGCCAAGAGCGAGCGTCTAGGACTTACGGTTCAGGAGTTATTCACAGAAACATGGTTCTGAACATGCTGCCAATTGCTCGCCTGGGAAACATGCAGAGAAGTCCAAGATAGTGTTTTTTAGACTGGCTGCCACGAGCTGAATCGAATGCAGCCAAGAGCGAGCGTCTAGGACTTACGGTTCAGGAGTTATTCACAGAAACATGGTTCTGAACATGCTGCCAATTTCTCGCCTGGGAAACATGCAGAGAAGTCCAAGATAGTGTTTTTTAGACTGGCTGCCACGAGCTGAATCGAATGCAGCCAAGAGCGAGCGTCTAGGACTTACGGTTCAGGAGTTATTCACAGAAACATGGTTCTGAACATGCTGCCAATTTCTCGCCTGGGAAACATGCAGAGAAGTCCAAGATAGTGTTTTTTAGACTGGCTGCCACGAGCTGAATCGAATGCAGCCAAGAGCGAGCGTCTAGGACTTACGGTTCAGGAGTTATTCACAGAAACATGGTTCTTTTACTGCCAGCCGCGAAAGCGAAAATAACCAAGATCGAGCGTCTAGGATTTACTTGTCAATAACTCGCCTGGGAAACATCCAGAGAAGTCAAACACAGTGCTCCTATACTAATTGCCAGGCGCTGAGACGAATGCCGCCAAGATCGAGCGTCTAGGACTTACGGTTCAGGAGTTATTCACAGAAACATGGTTCTGAACATGCTGCCAATTGCTCGCCTGGGAAACATGCAGAGAAGTCCAAGATAGTGTTTTTTAGACTGGCTGCCACGAGCTGAATCGAATGCAGCCAAGAGCGAGCGTCTAGGACTTACGGTTCAGGAGTTATTCACAGAAACATGGTTCTGAACATGCTGCCAATTTCTCGCCTGGGAAACATGCAGAGAAGTCCAAGATAGTGTTTTTTAGACTGGCTGCCACGAGCTGAATCGAATGCAGCCAAGAGCGAGCGTCTAGGACTTACGGTTCAGGAGTTATTCACAGAAACATGGTTCTTTTACTGCCAGCCGCGAAAGCGAAAATAACCAAGATCGAGCGTCTAGGATTTACTTGTCAATAACTCGCCTGGGAAACATCCAGAGAAGTCAAACACAGTGCTCCTATACTAATTGCCAGGCGCTGAGACGAATGCCGCCAAGATCGAGCGTCTAGGACTTACGGTTCAGGAGTTATTCACAGAAACATGGTTCTGAACATGCTGCCAATTTCTCGCCTGGGAAACATGCAGAGAAGTCCAAGATAGTGTTTTTTAGACTGGCTGCCACGAGCTGAATCGAATGCAGCCAAGAGCGAGCGTCTAGGACTTACGGTTCAGGAGTTATTCACAGAAACATGGTTCTGAACATGCTGCCAATTTCTCGCCTGGGAAACATGCAGAGAAGTCCAAGATAGTGTTTTTTAGACTGGCTGCCACGAGCTGAATCGAATGCAGCCAAGAGCGAGCGTCTAGGACTTACGGTTCAGGAGTTATTCACAGAAACATGGTTCTGAACATGCTGCCAATTGCTCGCCTGGGAAACATGCAGAGAAGTCCAAGATAGTGTTTTTTAGACTGGCTGCCACGAGCTGAATCGAATGCAGCCAAGAGCGAGCGTCTAGGACTTACGGTTCAGGAGTTATTCACAGAAACATGGTTCTGAACATGCTGCCAATTTCTCGCCTGGGAAACATGCAGAGAAGTCCAAGATAGTGTTTTTTAGACTGGCTGCCACGAGCTGAATCGAATGCAGCCAAGAGCGAGCGTCTAGGACTTACGGTTCAGGAGTTATTCACAGAAACATGGTTCTGAACATGCTGCCAATTGCTCGCCTGGGAAACATGCAGAGAAGTCCAAGATAGTGTTTTTTAGACTGGCTGCCACGAGCTGAATCGAATGCAGCCAAGAGCGAGCGTCTAGGACTTACGGTTCAGGAGTTATTCACAGAAACATGGTTCTGAACATGCTGCCAATTTCTCGCCTGGGAAACATGCAGAGAAGTCCAAGATAGTGTTTTTTAGACTGGCTGCCACGAGCTGAATCGAATGCAGCCAAGAGCGAGCGTCTAGGACTTACGGTTCAGGAGTTATTCACAGAAACATGGTTCTGAACATGCTGCCAATTTCTCGCCTGGGAAACATGCAGAGAAGTCCAAGATAGTGTTTTTTAGACTGGCTGCCACGAGCTGAATCGAATGCAGCCAAGAGCGAGCGTCTAGGACTTACGGTTCAGGAGTTATTCACAGAAACATGGTTCTTTTACTGCCAGCCGCGAAAGCGAAAATAACCAAGATCGAGCGTCTAGGATTTACTTGTCAATAACTCGCCTGGGAAACATCCAGAGAAGTCAAACACAGTGCTCCTATACTAATTGCCAGGCGCTGAGACGAATGCCGCCAAGATCGAGCGTCTAGGACTTACGGTTCAGGAGTTATTCACAGAAACATGGTTCTGAACATGCTGCCAATTGCTCGCCTGGGAAACATGCAGAGAAGTCCAAGATAGTGTTTTTTAGACTGGCTGCCACGAGCTGAATCGAATGCAGCCAAGAGCGAGCGTCTAGGACTTACGGTTCAGGAGTTATTCACAGAAACATGGTTCTGAACATGCTGCCAATTTCTCGCCTGGGAAACATGCAGAGAAGTCCAAGATAGTGTTTTTTAGACTGGCTGCCACGAGCTGAATCGAATGCAGCCAAGAGCGAGCGTCTAGGACTTACGGTTCAGGAGTTATTCACAGAAACATGGTTCTTTTACTGCCAGCCGCGAAAGCGAAAATAACCAAGATCGAGCGTCTAGGATTTACTTGTCAATAACTCGCCTGGGAAACATCCAGAGAAGTCAAACACAGTGCTCCTATACTAATTGCCAGGCGCTGAGACGAATGCCGCCAAGATCGAGCGTCTAGGACTTACGGTTCAGGAGTTATTCACAGAAACATGGTTCTGAACATGCTGCCAATTTCTCGCCTGGGAAACATGCAGAGAAGTCCAAGATAGTGTTTTTTAGACTGGCTGCCACGAGCTGAATCGAATGCAGCCAAGAGCGAGCGTCTAGGACTTACGGTTCAGGAGTTATTCACAGAAACATGGTTCTGAACATGCTGCCAATTTCTCGCCTGGGAAACATGCAGAGAAGTCCAAGATAGTGTTTTTTAGACTGGCTGCCACGAGCTGAATCGAATGCAGCCAAGAGCGAGCGTCTAGGACTTACGGTTCAGGAGTTATTCACAGAAACATGGTTCTGAACATGCTGCCAATTGCTCGCCTGGGAAACATGCAGAGAAGTCCAAGATAGTGTTTTTTAGACTGGCTGCCACGAGCTGAATCGAATGCAGCCAAGAGCGAGCGTCTAGGACTTACGGTTCAGGAGTTATTCACAGAAACATGGTTCTGAACATGCTGCCAATTTCTCGCCTGGGAAACATGCAGAGAAGTCCAAGATAGTGTTTTTTAGACTGGCTGCCACGAGCTGAATCGAATGCAGCCAAGAGCGAGCGTCTAGGACTTACGGTTCAGGAGTTATTCACAGAAACATGGTTCTGAACATGCTGCCAATTTCTCGCCTGGGAAACATGCAGAGAAGTCCAAGATAGTGTTTTTTAGACTGGCTGCCACGAGCTGAATCGAATGCAGCCAAGAGCGAGCGTCTAGGACTTACGGTTCAGGAGTTATTCACAGAAACATGGTTCTTTTACTGCCAGCCGCGAAAGCGAAAATAACCAAGATCGAGCGTCTAGGATTTACTTGTCAATAACTCGCCTGGGAAACATCCAGAGAAGTCAAACACAGTGCTCCTATACTAATTGCCAGGCGCTGAGACGAATGCCGCCAAGATCGAGCGTCTAGGACTTACGGTTCAGGAGTTATTCACAGAAACATGGTTCTGAACATGCTGCCAATTGCTCGCCTGGGAAACATGCAGAGAAGTCCAAGATAGTGTTTTTTAGACTGGCTGCCACGAGCTGAATCGAATGCAGCCAAGAGCGAGCGTCTAGGACTTACGGTTCAGGAGTTATTCACAGAAACATGGTTCTGAACATGCTGCCAATTTCTCGCCTGGGAAACATGCAGAGAAGTCCAAGATAGTGTTTTTTAGACTGGCTGCCACGAGCTGAATCGAATGCAGCCAAGAGCGAGCGTCTAGGACTTACGGTTCAGGAGTTATTCACAGAAACATGGTTCTTTTACTGCCAGCCGCGAAAGCGAAAATAACCAAGATCGAGCGTCTAGGATTTACTTGTCAATAACTCGCCTGGGAAACATCCAGAGAAGTCAAACACAGTGCTCCTATACTAATTGCCAGGCGCTGAGACGAATGCCGCCAAGATCGAGCGTCTAGGACTTACGGTTCAGGAGTTATTCACAGAAACATGGTTCTGAACATGCTGCCAATTTCTCGCCTGGGAAACATGCAGAGAAGTCCAAGATAGTGTTTTTTAGACTGGCTGCCACGAGCTGAATCGAATGCAGCCAAGAGCGAGCGTCTAGGACTTACGGTTCAGGAGTTATTCACAGAAACATGGTTCTGAACATGCTGCCAATTTCTCGCCTGGGAAACATTCAGAGAAGTCCAAGATAGTGTTTTTTAGACTGGCTGCCACGAGCTGAATCGAATGCAGCCAAGAGCGAGCGTCTAGGACTTACGGTTCAGGAGTTATTCACAGAAACATGGTTCTGAACATGCTGCCAATTGCTCGCCTGGGAAACATGCAGAGAAGTCCAAGATAGTGTTTTTTAGACTGGCTGCCACGAGCTGAATCGAATGCAGCCAAGAGCGAGCGTCTAGGACTTACGGTTCAGGAGTTATTCACAGAAACATGGTTCTGAACATGCTGCCAATTTCTCGCCTGGGAAACATGCAGAGAAGTCCAAGATAGTGTTTTTTAGACTGGCTGCCACGAGCTGAATCGAATGCAGCCAAGAGCGAGCGTCTAGGACTTACGGTTCAGGAGTTATTCACAGAAACATGGTTCTGAACATGCTGCCAATTGCTCGCCTGGGAAACATGCAGAGAAGTCCAAGATAGTGTTTTTTAGACTGGCTGCCACGAGCTGAATCGAATGCAGCCAAGAGCGAGCGTCTAGGACTTACGGTTCAGGAGTTATTCACAGAAACATGGTTCTGAACATGCTGCCAATTTCTCGCCTGGGAAACATGCAGAGAAGTCCAAGATAGTGTTTTTTAGACTGGCTGCCACGAGCTGAATCGAATGCAGCCAAGAGCGAGCGTCTAGGACTTACGGTTCAGGAGTTATTCACAGAAACATGGTTCTTTTACTGCCAGCCGCGAAAGCGAAAATAACCAAGATCGAGCGTCTAGGATTTACTTGTCAATAACTCGCCTGGGAAACATCCAGAGAAGTCAAACACAGTGCTCCTATACTAATTGCCAGGCGCTGAGACGAATGCCGCCAAGATCGAGCGTCTAGGACTTACGGTTCAGGAGTTATTCACAGAAACATGGTTCTGAACATGCTGCCAATTGCTCGCCTGGGAAACATGCAGAGAAGTCCAAGATAGTGTTTTTTAGACTGGCTGCCACGAGCTGAATCGAATGCAGCCAAGAGCGAGCGTCTAGGACTTACGGTTCAGGAGTTATTCACAGAAACATGGTTCTGAACATGCTGCCAATTTCTCGCCTGGGAAACATGCAGAGAAGTCCAAGATAGTGTTTTTTAGACTGGCTGCCACGAGCTGAATCGAATGCAGCCAAGAGCGAGCGTCTAGGACTTACGGTTCAGGAGTTATTCACAGAAACATGGTTCTTTTACTGCCAGCCGCGAAAGCGAAAATAACCAAGATCGAGCGTCTAGGATTTACTTGTCAATAACTCGCCTGGGAAACATCCAGAGAAGTCAAACACAGTGCTCCTATACTAATTGCCAGGCGCTGAGACGAATGCCGCCAAGATCGAGCGTCTAGGACTTACGGTTCAGGAGTTATTCACAGAAACATGGTTCTGAACATGCTGCCAATTTCTCGCCTGGGAAACATGCAGAGAAGTCCAAGATAGTGTTTTTTAGACTGGCTGCCACGAGCTGAATCGAATGCAGCCAAGAGCGAGCGTCTAGGACTTACGGTTCAGGAGTTATTCACAGAAACATGGTTCTGAACATGCTGCCAATTTCTCGCCTGGGAAACATGCAGAGAAGTCCAAGATAGTGTTTTTTAGACTGGCTGCCACGAGCTGAATCGAATGCAGCCAAGAGCGAGCGTCTAGGACTTACGGTTCAGGAGTTATTCACAGAAACATGGTTCTTTTACTGCCAGCCGCGAAAGCGAAAATAACCAAGATCGAGCGTCTAGGATTTACTTGTCAATAACTCGCCTGGGGAAACATCCAGAGAAGTCAAACACAGTGCTCCTATACTAATTGCCAGGCGCTGAGACGAATGCCGCCAAGATCGAGCGTCTAGGACTTACGGTTCAAGAATTAGCTTTAGAAACATTTGCCTTAGGAACATGCAGAGAAGTCCAAGATAGTGTTTTTTAGACTGGCTGCCACGAGCTGAATCGAATGCAGCCAAGAGCGAGCGTCTAGGACTTACGGTTCAGGAGTTATTCACAGAAACATGGTTCTGAACATGCTGCCAATTGCTCGCCTGGGAAACATGCAGAGAAGTCCAAGATAGTGTTTTTTAGACTGGCTGCCACGAGCTGAATCGAATGCAGCCAAGAGCGAGCGTCTAGGACTTACGGTTCAGGAGTTATTCACAGAAACATGGTTCTGAACATGCTGCCAATTTCTCGCCTGGGAAACATGCAGAGAAGTCCAAGATAGTGTTTTTTAGACTGGCTGCCACGAGCTGAATCGAATGCAGCCAAGAGCGAGCGTCTAGGACTTACGGTTCAGGAGTTATTCACAGAAACATGGTTCTTTTACTGCCAGCCGCGAAAGCGAAAATAACCAAGATCGAGCGTCTAGGATTTACTTGTCAATAACTCGCCTGGGAAACATCCAGAGAAGTCAAACACAGTGCTCCTATACTAATTGCCAGGCGCTGAGACGAATGCCGCCAAGATCGAGCGTCTAGGACTTACGGTTCAGGAGTTATTCACAGAAACATGGTTCTGAACATGCTGCCAATTGCTCGCCTGGGAAACATGCAGAGAAGTCCAAGATAGTGTTTTTTAGACTGGCTGCCACGAGCTGAATCGAATGCAGCCAAGAGCGAGCGTCTAGGACTTACGGTTCAGGAGTTATTCACAGAAACATGGTTCTGAACATGCTGCCAATTTCTCGCCTGGGAAACATGCAGAGAAGTCCAAGATAGTGTTTTTTAGACTGGCTGCCACGAGCTGAATCGAATGCAGCCAAGAGCGAGCGTCTAGGACTTACGGTTCAGGAGTTATTCACAGAAACATGGTTCTTTTACTGCCAGCCGCGAAAGCGAAAATAACCAAGATCGAGCGTCTAGGATTTACTTGTCAATAACTCGCCTGGGAAATATCCAGAGAAGTCAAACACAGTGCTCCTATACTAATTGCCAGGCGCTGAGACGAATGCCGCCAAGATCGAGCGTCTAGGACTTACGGTTCAGGAGTTATTCACAGAAACATGGTTCTGAACATGCTGCCAATTTCTCGCCTGGGAAACATGCAGAGAAGTCCAAGATAGTGTTTTTTAGACTGGCTGCCACGAGCTGAATCGAATGCAGCCAAGAGCGAGCGTCTAGGACTTACGGTTCAGGAGTTATTCACAGAAACATGGTTCTGAACATGCTGCCAATTTCTCGCCTGGGAAACATGCAGAGAAGTCCAAGATAGTGTTTTTTAGACTGGCTGCCACGAGCTGAATCGAATGCAGCCAAGAGCGAGCGTCTAGGACTTACGGTTCAGGAGTTATTCACAGAAACATGGTTCTTTTACTGCCAGCCGCGAAAGCGAAAATAACCAAGATCGAGCGTCTAGGATTTACTTGTCAATAACTCGCCTGGGAAACATCCAGAGAAGTCAAACACAGTGCTCCTATACTAATTGCCAGGCGCTGAGACGAATGCCGCCAAGATCGAGCGTCTAGGACTTACGGTTCAGGAGTTATTCACAGAAACATGGTTCTGAACATGCTGCCAATTTCTCGCCTGGGAAACATGCAGAGAAGTCCAAGATAGTGTTTTTTAGACTGGCTGCCACGAGCTGAATCGAATGCAGCCAAGAGCGAGCGTCTAGGACTTACGGTTTAGGAGTTATTCACAGAAACATGGTTCTGAACATGCTGCCAATTGCTCGCCTGGGAAACATGCAGAGAAGTCCAAGATAGTGTTTTTTAGACTGGCTGCCACGAGCTGAATCGAATGCAGCCAAGAGCGAGCGTCTAGGACTTACGGTTCAGGAGTTATTCACAGAAACATGGTTCTGAACATGCTGCCAATTTCTCGCCTGGGAAACATGCAGAGAAGTCCAAGATAGTGTTTTTTAGACTGGCTGCCACGAGCTGAATCGAATGCAGCCAAGAGCGAGCGTCTAGGACTTACGGTTCAGGAGTTATTCACAGAAACATGGTTCTGAACATGCTGCCAATTGCTCGCCTGGGAAACATGCAGAGAAGTCCAAGATAGTGTTTTTTAGACTGGCTGCCACGAGCTGAATCGAATGCAGCCAAGAGCGAGCGTCTAGGACTTACGGTTCAGGAGTTATTCACAGAAACATGGTTCTGAACATGCTGCCAATTGCTCGCCTGGGAAACATGCAGAGAAGTCCAAGATAGTGTTTTTTAGACTGGCTGCCACGAGCTGAATCGAATGCAGCCAAGAGCGAGCGTCTAGGACTTACGGTTCAGGAGTTATTCACAGAAACATGGTTCTGAACATGCTGCCAATTTCTCGCCTGGGAAACATGCAGAGAAGTCCAAGATAGTGTTTTTTAGACTGGCTGCCACGAGCTGAATCGAATGCAGCCAAGAGCGAGCGTCTAGGACTTACGGTTCAGGAGTTATTCACAGAAACATGGTTCTTTTACTGCCAGCCGCGAAAGCGAAAATAACCAAGATCGAGCGTCTAGGATTTACTTGTCAATAACTCGCCTGGGAAACATCCAGAGAAGTCAAACACAGTGCTCCTATACTAATTGCCAGGCGCTGAGACGAATGCCGCCAAGATCGAGCGTCTAGGACTTACGGTTCAGGAGTTATTCACAGAAACATGGTTCTGAACATGCTGCCAATTGCTCGCCTGGGAAACATGCAGAGAAGTCCAAGATAGTGTTTTTTAGACTGGCTGCCACGAGCTGAATCGAATGCAGCCAAGAGCGAGCGTCTAGGACTTACGGTTCAGGAGTTATTCACAGAAACATGGTTCTGAACATGCTGCCAATTTCTCGCCTGGGAAACATGCAGAGAAGTCCAAGATAGTGTTTTTTAGACTGGCTGCCACGAGCTGAATCGAATGCAGCCAAGAGCGAGCGTCTAGGACTTACGGTTCAGGAGTTATTCACAGAAACATGGTTCTTTTACTGCCAGCCGCGAAAGCGAAAATAACCAAGATCGAGCGTCTAGGATTTACTTGTCAATAACTCGCCTGGGAAACATCCAGAGAAGTCAAACACAGTGCTCCTATACTAATTGCCAGGCGCTGAGACGAATGCCGCCAAGATCGAGCGTCTAGGACTTACGGTTCAGGAGTTATTCACAGAAACATGGTTCTGAACATGCTGCCAATTTCTCGCCTGGGAAACATGCAGAGAAGTCCAAGATAGTGTTTTTTAGACTGGCTGCCACGAGCTGAATCGAATGCAGCCAAGAGCGAGCGTCTAGGACTTACGGTTCAGGAGTTATTCACAGAAACATGGTTCTGAACATGCTGCCAATTTCTCGCCTGGGAAACATGCAGAGAAGTCCAAGATAGTGTTTTTTAGACTGGCTGCCACGAGCTGAATCGAATGCAGCCAAGAGCGAGCGTCTAGGACTTACGGTTCAGGAGTTATTCACAGAAACATGGTTCTTTTACTGCCAGCCGCGAAAGCGAAAATAACCAAGATCGAGCGTCTAGGATTTACTTGTCAATAACTCGCCTGGGAAACATCCAGAGAAGTCAAACACAGTGCTCCTATACTAATTGCCAGGCGCTGAGACGAATGCCGCCAAGATCGAGCGTCTAGGACTTACGGTTCAGGAGTTATTCACAGAAACATGGTTCTGAACATGCTGCCAATTTCTCGCCTGGGAAACATGCAGAGAAGTCCAAGATAGTGTTTTTTAGACTGGCTGCCACGAGCTGAATCGAATGCAGCCAAGAGCGAGCGTCTAGGACTTACGGTTTAGGAGTTATTCACAGAAACATGGTTCTGAACATGCTGCCAATTGCTCGCCTGGGAAACATGCAGAGAAGTCCAAGATAGTGTTTTTTAGACTGGCTGCCACGAGCTGAATCGAATGCAGCCAAGAGCGAGCGTCTAGGACTTACGGTTCAGGAGTTATTCACAGAAACATGGTTCTGAACATGCTGCCAATTTCTCGCCTGGGAAACATGCAGAGAAGTCCAAGATAGTGTTTTTTAGACTGGCTGCCACGAGCTGAATCGAATGCAGCCAAGAGCGAGCGTCTAGGACTTACGGTTCAGGAGTTATTCACAGAAACATGGTTCTGAACATGCTGCCAATTGCTCGCCTGGGAAACATGCAGAGAAGTCCAAGATAGTGTTTTTTAGACTGGCTGCCACGAGCTGAATCGAATGCAGCCAAGAGCGAGCGTCTAGGACTTACGGTTCAGGAGTTATTCACAGAAACATGGTTCTGAACATGCTGCCAATTTCTCGCCTGGGAAACATGCAGAGAAGTCCAAGATAGTGTTTTTTAGACTGGCTGCCACGAGCTGAATCGAATGCAGCCAAGAGCGAGCGTCTAGGACTTACGGTTCAGGAGTTATTCACAGAAACATGGTTCTTTTACTGCCAGCCGCGAAAGCGAAAATAACCAAGATCGAGCGTCTAGGATTTACTTGTCAATAACTCGCCTGGGAAACATCCAGAGAAGTCAAACACAGTGCTCCTATACTAATTGCCAGGCGCTGAGACGAATGCCGCCAAGATCGAGCGTCTAGGACTTACGGTTCAGGAGTTATTCACAGAAACATGGTTCTGAACATGCTGCCAATTTCTCGCCTGGGAAACATGCAGAGAAGTCCAAGATAGTGTTTTTTAGACTGGCTGCCACGAGCTGAATCGAATGCAGCCAAGAGCGAGCGTCTAGGACTTACGGTTCAGGAGTTATTCACAGAAACATGGTTCTGAACATGCTGCCAATTTCTCGCCTGGGAAACATGCAGAGAAGTCCAAGATAGTGTTTTTTAGACTGGCTGCCACGAGCTGAATCGAATGCAGCCAAGAGCGAGCGTCTAGGACTTACGGTTCAGGAGTTATTCACAGAAACATGGTTCTTTTACTGCCAGCCGCGAAAGCGAAAATAACCAAGATCGAGCGTCTAGGATTTACTTGTCAATAACTCGCCTGGGAAACATCCAGAGAAGTCAAACACAGTGCTCCTATACTAATTGCCAGGCGCTGAGACGAATGCCGCCAAGATCGAGCGTCTAGGACTTACGGTTCAGGAGTTATTCACAGAAACATGGTTCTGAACATGCTGCCAATTTCTCGCCTGGGAAACATGCAGAGAAGTCCAAGATAGTGTTTTTTAGACTGGCTGCCACGAGCTGAATCGAATGCAGCCAAGAGCGAGCGTCTAGGACTTACGGTTTAGGAGTTATTCACAGAAACATGGTTCTGAACATGCTGCCAATTGCTCGCCTGGGAAACATGCAGAGAAGTCCAAGATAGTGTTTTTTAGACTGGCTGCCACGAGCTGAATCGAATGCAGCCAAGAGCGAGCGTCTAGGACTTACGGTTCAGGAGTTATTCACAGAAACATGGTTCTGAACATGCTGCCAATTTCTCGCCTGGGAAACATGCAGAGAAGTCCAAGATAGTGTTTTTTAGACTGGCTGCCACGAGCTGAATCGAATGCAGCCAAGAGCGAGCGTCTAGGACTTACGGTTCAGGAGTTATTCACAGAAACATGGTTCTTTTACTGCCAGCCGCGAAAGCGAAAATAACCAAGATCGAGCGTCTAGGATTTACTTGTCAATAACTCGCCTGGGAAACATCCAGAGAAGTCAAACACAGTGCTCCTATACTAATTGCCAGGCGCTGAGACGAATGCCGCCAAGATCGAGCGTCTAGGACTTACGGTTCAGGAGTTATTCACAGAAACATGGTTCTGAACATGCTGCCAATTTCTCGCCTGGGAAACATGCAGAGAAGTCCAAGATAGTGTTTTTTAGACTGGCTGCCACGAGCTGAATCGAATGCAGCCAAGAGCGAGCGTCTAGGACTTACGGTTCAGGAGTTATTCACAGAAACATGGTTC